>NC_056750.1:627586786-627886786 GCF_019279795.1 Protopterus annectens | reverse complement strand
ATCTTCAGGCAAGGTTTCTGCGCACAGAACTCCTTAGCAGATGTGTTGAGCAGACAAATTATGGATCCCGTGGAAATTGGATCCTCATGTATTTCAGAAATTGACAGTGTCATGGGGAACTCCAGACATAGATCTGTTCGCTTCTCCACTAAACCACCAGCTGCCAAAGTTTTGCACAAAAAGGTTTCATCCCACAGCTCGGAAAGTGGATGCTCTTTCTTTCAATTGGAGCAATCTTCATGTGTATGCCTTTCCGCCTCTGCCTCTCCTCCCAAAGGTACTACTAAAGGCCAGACAAGACAAGCCAAGGATGATTTTGATAGCTCCAGATTGGCCTCGACAGCATTGGTACCCATTACTGAGAAGCCTGATGGGAAGCCTCCATGGCCTTTGCCTTCGATTCCACACCTGTTGTCTCAGGAGGACAGTCATTTGCTCAATGTCAAGCTTCACTCTCTGCACCTAACAGCCTGGCATATTCTGTTTTGAACCATAGTGGGCCTCCACTTCCACAGCAAGTTTTGAATGTTATTTTGGAAGCTAGAAGGCCTAGTACAAGGAAAGTGTACAGATAAATGGAAGAGATTTTTAATTTGGAGTGCAGCAAAGGATTTTGATGTTTCTGAGCCTAATTTAAGTGTGGCTCTTCAATATCTTACTGAGTTACTGGACAAAGATTTGTCCTTCTCTTCTATTAAGGTTCATGCTGCAGCAATTTCGGCTCACTATGATTGTGACCCACCATTGTTTTCTCATCCTTTATTCAAGCAATTTCTTAGAGGGCAAAGAATATAAGACCCCCACGAAGAGCTCCTACTCCTGCTTGGGATCTCAATTTTGTGTTGGAGAAACTCACTCTACAACCTTTTGAGCCTGCAGCTACTACTGAATTAACGTTTTTATCATGGAAGACTGCTTTTTTGTTGGCTATTACCTCTGCAAGAAGGGTTTCTGAGTTGCAGGCCCTTATGGCGGTTGAGCCTTTCTTAATTTTCCATAAGGATAGGGTATCTTAATCCTTCCTTTATGCCTAAAGTGGTTTCTAGTTTAAACCAAACTATTCATTTGCCTACTTTTTATGCAAATCCCCAAAATAAAGGGGAAAAGATTTTGCACACTTTAGATGTACACAGGCAGTTGCGATATTATTTGGACAGAACTAAAGGGTTCAGGCAGTCTCAGCAGTTATTTGTTTCTTTTGCTTTGAGTTCTCAGGGCAAGCCTGTGTCAAAACAAACTATTCCTAAGTGGATTGGGTTTTGCATTGCTTTCTGTTATTCCCATCATGGCAAGGAGATTCCAGCTGGGATTAGGCCTCATTCCACTAGGGCTACTGCCACTGACAGCTTTTTGAGGGGTGGCAACTAAGGATATTTTGGAGGCAGCTACTTGGAGTTCAGTGCATACTTTCTCTAGGCATTATCACCTACCACTTTACTCTAAATCCAGGGCTGGTTTTGCCACTGCTGTTTTGCAGGGCATTTTGGCAGCTCCTGCTTCCTTATAGTTTGGCCATCCTCCCTTACCTCTGCTTTGGGATTCTACCCAAGTGTAAGGACTGCAGCAATGTGAGATGAAGAACATAGTACAGTTTTGTACCTACCATAAATGTAGATGTTCAAGATCCACATTGCCTCCTTCCCTCTGTAGTTAGAGGCGGTTGTGTGGGTTGGGTTGTCAATATGATGTATATTGTATATATTGTACATATTTTTAGTGCTAGGATGGTTGGTTGTTTGTTTGCTGTCTTTTGGTTTTGACCTTTATTTTTAGGGTCTTCTGACATCTGGGGCAAGAAAAGACTGAGGATATGACGTCGGTCATGCGCATTTGTACCCTGACGTCCTGATGTCAGTCAAATGCGCCTTATACTTTGATATTCGGGCCGACCGAGGACAGCGGACTACCCAAGTGTAAGGACTGCAGCAATGTGGATCTTCGAACATCTACATTTATGGTAGGTACAAAACTGTACTTTCTTTCCTTATTTTTTTAATTACCTCCCCTGCTTCATTATCATCCCTTTCCACTTTGAATTGTAGTTTCCTGCTTGTGTTATGTGTAAGAGTATTAACTGTGTAGCTCTAAAACTTCTCTTCAGAAAAGGTAATCTTAAACTTTGTTCTATTGGAGGATCAACTCATCCCACTTGATTCTTGCCCTCTTACCCTCCCAAGTAAAATCCTTCAA
The DNA here is from genome assembly GCF_019279795.1 of Protopterus annectens. Lineage (NCBI taxonomy): Eukaryota > Metazoa > Chordata > Ceratodontiformes > Protopteridae > Protopterus > Protopterus annectens. Next base: position 627,884,596 of record NC_056750.1, on the reverse strand, counting down.
CTCTTTTATTAATTACTATGCACAACTTCCCCTGTCATTGATAAAAATATGCTTGACCATATGCCTGACCTGTGTATAAAATAAGAGAGACTAAAAACATTTTTTACTGCTTGTATCTTGGTATCCATATCTATAGGCAAAAGGTTCAGTTTTCTCCATTTTTATGTTACCTTTTGTTTAGTCTCTTCCCACATATCCTTAGCTGCCATAACCAAATCCTTTTTAATCCATACCTTCTGAATACTTAATTGTATCATGTCCCCATACGTGTGAGTATTGCTGGACCAAGTCATGTATGGGTACATAGTTTAGCCTTTGTTTTATTTTCATTAATTTTATGTCATGAAAAAGCCTGGAACTGTTGCACAATATTCCACAATACCGAGATGTCCTTTTCTGGTCTCATCTGATACAAAATATATCTGCAAGTAAAGCCAGCTTTTCTTGAACACCATACCAGTTATATCTGTGAATGTCTGAGTCCTTTATTTTCTTTGCCAATGGCTCTAAATATAATGCAGATAACAAAGGGGAAAAAGACATGCCTTCCTGGTTCCTCTGTTCAGACACAACTTTTCAGAGAGGAACCCTCGCACTTTGATTTCTCCAATCCGTCTTTTGTCCTTCTAATTAACCTTATTATTGTATCAGGAAATGCAAATGGTTCCATTTCCCTACTCATAAAATCCCTGCTTACTCTACTGAAAGCTTTCTCTGCTTCAAGACCCACCAATAACAGTGGCATTTTCTTACATTCTGCTTCCCTCTGCATCATCATTGTTCTTTTAATGTTGTTCAGTGTTTGCCTAACCTCCACAAAACCCCATTGGTTTATATCTATCAATTTTGGCATCACCTTTGCTATTCTTCTAGCCATTATAGACATAAATACTTTATAAATCATAGCTTTAGAATTGAAATAGGCCTATATGAATGTGTATCAGATGGGTCTTTATAGTCTTTAGGTATTACAGCCACCTCGGCATTTTTCCAGGATGTTGGTACCTCCCCTTCTTATAAAATACTGTTAAACAAATCCTTCTACATCTTTATCACTTTTTTTTCCCTCCAAACATCCATAGGAGTACCATCTATTCCTGGAGACTTAACTGTAGATTGGTTATACATCAGCATGTTTTTTCTTGTCTCCTCCTATCTGAACGTTAGTTGTTGATCCTCATCTACCTCTAAACTAGGCATATTTAAGTCTTCTGTAAATATTTCAATTTTTGCTTTTTCTTGATTTTTGCACTTCTCTGCTTTATACAGATGTTCATAAAATTTCCAAAATGTCTAGTACCTCTACATGAGCTCTGCTTATTGTTTTTGTTGTAGGCTTCCTAAATTTAGAAACCATGCTTTCTTCTCCCTGTCACCCAAGTCCTTGTGACAAAAGTTTTTGGGCTCTCGAGTTGTTATCAAAAACAGCTTTTTACTGGCAGTTTTTCTAAACTCATGAATATTTTCCAAGTATTCCCTTATTTTTCTTTTTAGCAAACTGCAATTGTGCTACCTCTTGTTCTTTGAGATTCCTCTTAGTTTGTAACACCTTAACCTTTGTCAGCCATTCTAAATAATTCTTACTGCTACTTAACCAGATCTTTTTCTTTTATTTATACCCTATGTTTTTTTTTTAACTCCACTTTCATTTTATCCACTCATTGACTGTAACTTATGGAGTACATTCTGTCTTCCCTAATAACTCCTGGATAGTTTTCAAACTTGTTCCTTAAATTCCCTGCTTTTTAACAAGTTGGTGGGGAAGAGTCTGCATCTCATATTTACTTTATTACCCTGCATTTCTTAGTAATTACTGGCACATGATCTGAAATAGTTATTGGATATATATCACATTTCTCAGTTAAATAGACATGTTCCTGTGAAATATAATTTTTGTCAAGTCTAGCCCAGTTTACCTTGGGGAATAATATGTAAATTTTCTGAGTTACTGCTTTTGAATTCATGTCTTTCATACCAAATATTTTCATAAATTTCTCCAGAAATCTACATTTTGTAGCCCCCATACATCCTCATTGCTGCAAATCAAATTCCAGTACCCCCATCATTACTATTCCTGCTGAAAGCTGATTATTTCATCCCAATTTTTTACAAATAGCAGTTTTTAGGTGGAATATAAGTACATGCCATTGTAATCCTCAACCTTCACCAGTAGGCCTTAACTACCACACATCTGCAGTTATTTTCTTTTTCTCCTTTTCTGTCACTACTGGAACTCTTCTAGCAATTAATATAAGTATTTCTGTTTTCCTTTGTCTCTGATATTTTGCTGAATATCCATCATGAACTTGTTTCTTTGTCAAATTCACATGCTCAGTTCTTTCCAAATGTTGCCTGCTATTTGCACCCTATATTTATTAATATTAAGTATGCTGTCCTTTTTGTCTATACCTGTAAGAGCATTTACATTCCATGATAACAGAAAGTGTCACCATTATGGTAAGAAGTCATTATTCCCACCTCTTGTATATGACAGCTTTTTTAAATTTCTAATTGCAGATGTTGTGTTACATGCACCCATTAATGTTTGACTGGTTAATCATTCATATAGTTTTTTTTTCTTATCAACATTGGAACCCATGTCACATTTAATAAGACTTTTTGTTTTAATAAAAACCCTCAAACAAAAAAACAAACACATCCCCAGAATACCCTTCCAAACCTATTAACTTTAAACAAGTACACACAACTGTGTACATCTTCAAATAATGAAGTTTAACCCTCCTATTAGAAACATTGTGCCAAATAGACACCTAATGACACTTATCCTGGTTAACCTGAAATTCAGGTTATCCTTACTAAGTCTGGTTAATTGCCTGTACTTCTTCTTAAACTAATGTGTCTATTCTTTTTTATCTTTATTCCCCCTCCCCAGATTTGAAAACTGCTTGCATACTTTTGAAAATCATTAGCTTTTAGTTTTGAAGAAACCAGTGCTCTGTCTTTTACTTCCCTGTTATCAGCTTGCCTCCAAGGAAAAGAGGAAACAAATCTATTCCTCTGTTGTAGCCTGAAAGACAAGCTGAAATATTTATTGCTAAAGGAATTTTTTTCTTTTTTCACTATAGGAGAGCTGAAGTTAAGCTGCTTATCAGTGTGCAGCTGTCTTGGAAGCCATTCTCTGGCCTTTCTTATTCTTCTGTGAAAGTATATTTATCAACCATTTCAGCATCTGTGCCCATGGATCCTCATATTTCAATGCAGTCTTATGTCAGAATATTCTTGAAAGGGATTTTGTGTAAGAGGCCTCCAAGAAAACCCGTGGTCCCTCTTTAGGATCTTAAGTTTGTGTTAAGCTTAATCAGGCTGACTTGAGTTTCTTAACATGGAACACTGTTTTATTAATTGCTTCGACTTCTGCAAGAAGGGTATCTGAGTTGTAAACTCTTTTATAGTGAGTCAGCCCTGTGTCATTTTCTACAGGGATAGGAACTCTGAGAACCAATCCTTCTTTATGCCTAAAGTGGTATCTGATTTTACTTTAAGCCAAACTATCCAGCTCCCCGTTTTCTTTCTTAAACCTAAAAATGAGGTAGAAATTATAGTCCATTCCTTGGCTGTCCACATACAGCTCTGGTACTATCTTGATGGAACTAAATCTTTCAGATCTATGTTCATTTCCTGTGAAGGTAAGAAGAGGGAACAACCTTTGTCAAAACAGATTTTAAAATGGTTAAGTGAAGCTATTACCTTTTGTTATACTTACCATAACTAAACTATTCAAGGCCCTCTACCACTGTACTGGCTTCATCTATGGCTTTTCGGAAAGGGTTGGTTCTAAAAGTATTCTAGAAGCTGCTTACTTGGTCCTCAGTTCATACATTTGCAAAGCACTAGAATCTTTATTCCTTCTCTATCTCCAGATCAAGGTTTGGTAGGACTATTCCGCAGGACTCCTGGACTCTTTTTCCACGTCCCAAATGTAGTTAGCCAAGGTAGTCTACCAATATACATAAGGTTACTGCAGCAGTGATCAGCAAAGTGGACATAGTACCGTTGTGTAAATAAAACTTACCATAACAGTAGATGTTCAAATGACCACCACTGCTGCTGCTACTCCTTCCCTCCACCCCCTTATTTTTTGGTGCATTTGTTATGCCAGCATGTATACATTTATATGTTGTTGTTCCTAGCAGTGTCCTTTCAAGGTTCAGTCTCCCTGTCTCTGCTGGCAGGAAGTTGTGAAGGGCTTCATGCCCAAACGTGTATAGGTCTGCTCAGCTCAAGCCGATTGCCGGTTTGGGTGCAAGGAAGGTGCCCTGAAGCTTTGAAAGCTGGCCAGCTGATATATTCTTGACAGGATATAACCCATATAGCTTTAACTCATATAGCCTTAGCTATATGAGTTATATCCTTGGCAGGATATAACTCGTATAGCTAAGGCTACTCCAGCAGTGATCATTCGAACATCTATTGTTAATGGTAGGATGTTAAGTTGTCAATCTCGCCTTCATTCTTGCTTGATGGGTTGCTTTAGCTCGAGAACTCCTTTTACCAGCTCGAGGCAGCCCCATATCCCATGATGCAAGGCAGGAAGTACCCAGATCTCGTTTGCCGCTTCGCTTGGGAGGTCTTCTCTTTACCAGCTCCTGGTAAGTAATTCACATTTGTGACTTTTAAGCCCCTTTTTAGTTAAAAACTTTTGGTTTTGATAGTTTAACTTTAAATTTAACTTTTTCTGACAGAAATCCCTGTCTCTTTTAATTTTTTTAGTCAGTTAATTTCCCTGTCCCATCCCCTGCCCTGTTAGGGTGTGTGTGTTGGTATTTTTACTAAATACCTTTTGGTATTAGTTTAATTTAATTGGACTGGTGTGTGTGTGTTTTGTTAGGCACCATGTCTAAAGAGAGGGTTTCAGGTTTTAAGAAGTGTGACTCGTGCTGTCAGAAGATGTCTCTGACAGACGGTCACACTTCTTGCCTGTACTGTTTAGGCCCTCTTCACCTGCAGGACTCCTGTGCTATTTGTCACTCCTCCAGCCAGAGAGTCCGGCAGGAGAGAAGGAATAAGTTGATTCTCAGGGGTCTTCTTAAGCAATGGGGGGCTCTCCGGCTAAGTCGGCCCCACAAAAATCAACTAAATCTGCCAAGACCCAGGCTTCTGTTTCTAAGCCTGTGGCCTCGGCTCCGACTCGAATAGAGTCGAGATACGATTCTGAATCCACTAAGCTTTCGGCCGATGGCTATCGGTGCGAATCTCGTTGACCACTGTGGTGTCGGTTTCTGCGGCTCCGGTCGGTGCCGACAGGATCAGTAATATCGGCTCCGATGACCCATTCCAGGAAGAGGTCGAGGTCTCCTTCCTGCCTCTCCTCTTCTATCGGCGGAGCCATCGGCGATCTTCAAGGTCATCCAGGTTGTCAGACCATGACCTAGAGAGTGGTCAGTAGATTGCTCAAGTCACAGGTACTGGCCCAAATGCTACACAGTCCGTCTCAGCAGGCGACTGTTGGTCCACACCCGTTACAGTTCCTCCTTCAACTCTACCCCAGAGCTTGGAGTTGGAGTCTTCGGGCATGGTTACTGCTACGGCTGGAGGGCGGATACCCCTTCTGTTCCTTCAGCCCCTACTCTTATCTCCTCTTCCTTAGAGGGATTCGGTGGTCGGGCTTCCATGGTCTCCTCCGAGGGTGAGTGGCATCGGACCCTTGTCCGAACCCGCTCTTCCCTTGGAGCCTCGAGCTCGGCTCCGACATCTGCCTCGGAGACTTCCCTTCGGTGGCCCCTGGAGTTCCTAGCTCTTGGGCCGGGCCTCTCGGACCTGCCTGGGGGAGCATTCGAGGTGATGAAGAGTGTACTGGCCACTGCTATCAGTCAGCAGTCTCTTCCCGTAGCTCCTCCCTCTATTGGACCTGTTGACATCTCTGCCACTTCTCTTGCTACAGGACCCAGAGATCCTCCGCCTCAGGTTTCCCCATTGGGAATTTCCCCTCTTCCGAGGATTCTCCTGATGTTTGGAGATCCTCCTAGGAAGAGGACTTGAAGCATGTAGACTCCCTGAGTCTGTCACTTCGGATACTGACTTTGATGAGTCAGAGGGATCCCTAGATCCCCTCTGAGGATGTCTCCTTCTCAGACATCCTAGAACTTCTGAAACAGAAATCCCTCTGAGGATGAGTCAGTATACCCCTCCACCTCCTGGGTGTCTCCGCCTTCGACCCCCTTATGCAGGTTATTGCACGAAAGGCGTGGACAGCTCCTGACTCTGTAGAGCCAGTCCCTAGGAGGCCTTCTAAATTTATAACTGCCCCTAGTGACAAACAATTCCTTACCAAGGGTGTCCCGCTGATGCCATGGTGGTGGCTGCGGCCACCAAAAGGAACTTGCAGATCCTTCATCCTCCTAATAAGGACTCTAGGACCATGGATAGATGCGGCAGAACGCGGATGTTTTCCTCAGCGACCTTTGCTGAATTATCTTTGTCACTTCACCAGACTCCAGAGATATCCTGAAGGAGCTGGGAGAAGTAGTTCAGGATCCTACAGCTGCAGGGGCCCAAGAAAGATTGCTCGCAGCTAGGAACCCTCAATTCCATTGCTAACTCCTCCATGCGGCTAATATCTTATGCTGCTGATGGGCCGGTAGCACAGGTGTGGCTCTTAGGCGCCAAGCCTGGATGCGGCTATGTGATTTTTCTTGATCTTTTTTAAAAGTCCTTCACAAATTCTCCCTTTGATGGGTCAGCTTTGTTTGGCCCTCAAGTGAAGGAAACCTTGACCAGGTGTGAGCAAGACTCTTTCTGCTGTTGGAGTCCGTTTTCTACCCTTCTAGGCCTTATCCCAAAGGACAGAAGGGTGGGAAAATCCCAAGGAGTGTCAGTTTACCTAGAGGCAGAGGGGTAACAACAACAGCTAGAGGCAGAGGGGTCCAAGAATCAGGGCAACAGAGTCTCTTCCTGAGAAGCCCTTTCAGCATCCCTGAGGTGTTGCCCGGCTGTCCCTCCTTGGAGGCAGTATCACTGTACCCAGAAGCCTGGCATTCCCTCACTCAAGACAGATGGGTACAGTCGATCATATCCAAGGGTTACATAATTCCTTTTTAAGTCCCTTCCCTCAAGTTCCCTTCCAGATGTACCACCGGTCTAAGGGACATTGCAGAGTTAGAGATCGCCAAACTACTGCAAAAAGAGCCATTCAGCCAGTCACAATAGACCATTCAGAGCCGGAATCTACTCAAGGTTCTTTTGGTCCCCAAAAGACGGAGACTGGAGACCAATATTGGATCTCAGCAGACTCAACAAGTCTGTCAGGAAGACAAGATTCGAATGGTCACTCTTCAGTCAATTCTGCCCTTCTTACAGAAGGACAACTGGATGTGCTCAATAGATCTTCAGGATGCTGGGTTCCAGTCATTTCCAGTTCAGAGCCCTGCCCTTTGGTCTCACTACAGCCCCCAGAGTGTTCACCAAATGCATGGCAGTGGTCACTGGCTCCTGTCAGCCACCACCAGGCATCAGCTTATACAAGCCAGGGATTACACAATAGACCTTTGTTCTCTTTTGGGCATCTCAATCAACTACGAAAAGTCATCCTTATCGCCCTGCCAGTCTATTACCTTCATAAACACTGTTCGGATGTCAGCTACCCTTACAGAACAAAGAGTTTCAGACATTCAGACTCATGTCAGGATCATTCTGGCCAGCAAGAAGGTACAGGCCAGAATGGTTCTAATGGCTGCGGCCATCACTCTTCTTCCCTGGCTCGATTCTACATGCCTCCTTCAGTGGATGCTGTTCACACAGTGGTCATACCAGCAACTCCCAATCGTCACCAGATTCTGGTGACACAAACATAAGAACATCTTGCTTGGTGGATCACATCGTCTCAGGTTCACCAAGGCAGGTGCTTTGTACCCGATAGCCACTGTCAACACGGATGCCTCCCTGATCGGGTGGGGGTCATTATCAGGGCAGGATGGTTCATGGGGCGTGGCAAGGTACCATCTGCACATAAATGTCCTGGAGATGAGAGCAGTGCTTTTAACGTTGCAAGCCCTCAGCGACTTTCTTCCCGTAGGGACAATTGCAGTCCACACAGACAACATGTCTGTAGTTTGGTATATCAACAAACCAGACTATGTCAATGGGCGATCTCCTCTCATCGGTTTCTGGTACCTGGGAAAACCAACATTATAGCGGACAGATTGAGCAGAGCTATTCTCATGCCTCACGAGTGGTCTCTCAAGCAATCCATAGCGGAAGAGATTTTTCTGGAATTTTGCTACTCCCCAAAACAGCAAATGTCCAGACTTCTTCAGCCTCTTCCCTCTATCAGGCCATCCCCAGACGCTCTGACCCAGGATTGGCCCCAGGGACTTCTTTATGCCTTTCCTCCATTTCCTCCTGATCCCTCAGGTGATCCAGAAAGCTACCGTTTTGAGAGCCAAATTGATTCTCATTGCCTTACTGGCCTCGACAAGTTTGGTTCCGTTCCTCCATCATCACCTTTTGGTGCAGCCGTGGCATCTGGACCCAGTGCCAGATCTACTGATTCACCAATCCTTCTCTCAACCTCACAGCATGGTTGCTCCACTTCCTTCCTTAGCCAGGCTTCCTTTGATCTCTAACCCAGTTAGAGATATCATAGTAGCTTCACTAAAATCCTCTACCAGGAGGATTTACACAAGCAAATGGAAACGTTTCTGTTATTGGGCTAAGGCCCAAAATATTGATCCTTTTACTGCCCCTGTTCAGGCAGTTCTGGACTTCTTAGCAGAGATCTTCCATGCAGGCTTTTCTTCTTCCACAGTCAGAGTTCAGTTGGCTGCTATTTCTAATTTTCATGTCGGGATAGCAGATCATAATATTATGTCCCATAGGCTCTGCAGGGCCTTTTTGAAAGGAATTTTCCTACTAAAGCCTCCAGTCAGGAATCCTCCTCCTCAGTGGGATTTAAATTTAGTGCTGACATCCTTGATTCTTCCAGCTGTTTCTTGTTCCTGAAATATCTTTCTTGGAAAACTTTATTCCTAGTGGCTATTACATCTGCCAGGAGGGTGTCTGAACTTCATGCTCTTTCGGTTCGACCCCCCTATTTGATTTTTCACAAAGACAGAGTATCTTTGAGAACTAATCCATCCTTTTTACCTAAGGTCAAACAATCTGAATCAATCTATTGATCTCCTGTATTTTTCCTAACTATTCAGATAGAGCTGAACAAAAGCTACATTATCTTGGCGTCCACCGTCAGCTTAGATATTATTTGGACAGAACAAAAAATTTAGAAAATCTGATCAACTTTTTGTTTCCTATGCGGATAATAAAAAGGCCTTCCTGTTTCTAAAGTGACTTTGTCCAGATGGCTTTCTTCGGTCATCACTGAAATTTATCGATCAGGGGAAAACGCTGTGCTCAAAAACTAAAACACATTCAACTAGGAGTTTAGCTACTTCTACAGCTTTTCAAGCTAGACTGCCTTTAGACACTATTCTCCTCACACTTTTGTTTCCCATTACAAATTGGACTTGGCCTCCAGGGACAGAGCCAGTTTTGGCTCTACAGTCCTCAAGAGTTTGTTCCATTGAGCCACCCAGGATAGAGGTGCTAGTCCCATCAAGCAAGAATGAAGGCGAGATTGACAACCATGTTAGTTGTCTTCTCCCTCCTTCCCCTGGCCTGGACAGACCTTGTATAAGAAACTATAATGCTAAAGACCATTCAGACCTGGTCCTTTTCCATTTGTAAGTTTCTTCTTCCTTTGGGAAGTATTGTTTATGCTTGGTGTTATTGCCCTTTTGTCAACAAACGAGATCTGGGTACTTCCTGCCTTGCATCATGGGATATGGGGCTGCCTCGAGCTGGTAAAAGGAGTTCTCGAGCTAAAGCAAGTGCGAGTTGGAGAACCCATCAAGCAAGAAAGAAGGCGAGAGAAGACAACTAACATGGAACGTTATGGTAGGTACATAACTTCTTATTTTACTTGTACAACTGTACTTTAGTCATTCATTTTTTTATGAATGTGAGAAAAAGGACAACCTGTATCAAAGCACACAGTTTCCATATGGTTGTCTCAGGCTATTTTTTTTTTTTGTACCTGACATAAGTCAATTCCAGGCAGGGTCAAGGCACATTCTGCTATGGCCTTGGCTTCATATGTGGGTTTTTGGAAAAGGTTGGATTTTAGAAGTATTCTAGAACAGCATCTTGGTCCTGTGTATGTACTTTTACAAAGCACTACAAGCTTAATTCCTTCTCTAGGTTTAGATCAGAGTTTGCTTGACCATTTTTCAGGGGTCTACTGAACTCTTGTCCTTTCTCCTCCCAAAGGTTGTAAGCTAGTGTAATCTACCCAAATAGCTTAGGCTACTGCAGCATTAAATAACATGATGAACATAGTACAGTTGTGAAATAAACTTACCGTAACAGTAGATGTTTGAATAATCACTATTGCAGTAGTCGTTTGCTCCCTCCCTCCACCACCCCCTTTTTTAACATCTTTATTGAATTATCACTTAAGACATAGGCATATGTACAGTTATATAAAATAAAACAAACCATGTTAACATGTTCAATTTATAAATATGTATCACAGATATTTTTATGCATTTATCAATCCAACATTACATACATTGCTCAGTTCCTGTCTGCTTTTAAACTTCACTCCTCCTACAAAACATTATTCTGCATCAAAGGCCCACTGTAACCCTGTTTAAGTGTAGCCTGGATGACTGTATAGGAAACTGTAAATTTCTGCCAGGGATTTCACCTATGACCCTCCTAGATATGGGCAGTCATTGCTGACTAAGGTCTTAAGTTTAGGCAAGATCCTTTAAATTGGGGTTCTCTAGTATTATATTGGGCACACACGTCTAGGTTTATAAAGGCCTTCTAGTCAATAGCCCAGTAACCACCTAGGAACCTATGTATTGTTCCCACAGTTTTTTCTGTGTAATGTGCTTCTATCTTTTTCTAAAGATCCCATTTCCAGTTCTTTTATGTCTGTTGCAATATTCACTACTTAAAATACACTTGGTTTAGCATTTGATTTCCATTTTCTAGTAATTGCTTTTTTGGCAGCCACCAGAATTGAACTTAAGAAGAACTTACTATGTCTAGACAATTCATATTTTGTATCCCAGCTCAAAAAATAGTTTTCTTAGTTACATTCATTTGCTCACCTAATATTTCTGACAAGAGTACTCTGTAGAGAATTTTTAAAGTCTGCCAAATCATTACACTCCTACAACATATGTTCTATTTACCCCTTTCTTCCCCATCACACCTCAAACATTTGCCATCTACCTGATGAAAAATTCTTTGGAGTCTGCGTGGAGTATGAAAATACATATGCAAACACTTGCAAGCAAAAATACTAAACTGTCCAGGCTGCATATTTAACAGTCATACATATGTTCCCACATTGTTTCATTGTGAATTGCTTTTCCAGTCTTTTCTAACTTCCTCTGGTTGATTCCTGTAGTTATCGTGTAGTATGTTATATGCTGTACTAATTATCCCTTTTTAACAGCAGCTTCTGTTCTAGATTTTACTAAGAACTCTGCCAGTGCTGGTCTTTCACTTAGGATCCTCCTATTCCTTTCTCTTTGCCTGTATTCTATCAATCCTTGATAAGGAAGGCAATGTCTAGCCTTAAGTACATATGTATTCATGTCCTGTTCCCATTTTGTTACCTTCCCTCTGTAATTATTTGCTTCTAATACCTTGGCTCCTTTGTGAGTTTTTCTCCAGTAAATTACAACCACCCCCCCTTGTCTCTTTTCTGTACTCCTAATTGCAGTCATTATTGACATAATCCCCCTCTCTCCATTCATGTGTTGGCTTAGTTCTTAGAATACTTTCTGATACTTTATGAATATAATATTCTGTATGGTTATTGTTGTTTTCATGAGACTACATCCAAAATCTCTGTCTAGCCTTGTTTCTGAGCTTACCCCATTTCATCATCATTCTTTTCCAGTTTGAATTATAGCTTTCTGCTTGTGCTACATACAGCAGCCTTAACTGTGTCTTTGAAATCCTCTTAAAATCAGGTAATCCTAAACCACCTTGTTGTATTGGAAGGATCAACTTAGCCCAACTGATCCTTGCCCCTTTCCCCTCCCAGATAAAATCTTTCAACTCTTTATTTATTGCTGTCCACAACTTCTCCTCTGGTTGATAAAAATATGCATGACCTGTGAATAAGACTAAAGGGACTGAAAACATTTTCACTGCTTGTATCTTGTCAACTATATCTATAAAACCGAGCTTCCAGTTTCACATTTTGTGTATTATCTTTTGCTTAGTCTCTCCCCACGTATCTGTAGCTGCCATAACAGAATCCTTTTCAACCCATACTCCTAAGTACTTCATTTTATCTTGTCCCCATAAGTATAAGTATTGCTGAACCAATTTGTTTGCGGGTATATAGTTTACAACTGTGCATTTGTTTTATGTTCATTAGTTTTGTATCCCAGAATGTTCCACAATACAGAAATTTCATTTTCTTGTTTTTTTATAAGGTGCAAAATAATATAATCTACAAATAAAGCCAACTTTTCCTGATTGCCATACCAATTATCCTTGAATTTCCGAGTGCCTTATTTTCTTTGCTAGTAGTTCTAAATATAAGCCAAATAGAAAAGAAGAAAGGGGATACCCCTGCCTGTTTCCTCTGTTCAAACAGAACTTGTAGAAGACGACCCCCCCACACACTTTACTTTTTGGCTCCGATTCCTCATATACCCTCCTAGTTAACCTTACTGTTTTGTCAGGGAGTGCAAATGCTTCCATTGCCCTTCTTAAAATTCCAGCTTCTGTCAAATGCTTTCTCCACCAGTAACAGTGGTTTTCTTACCTTATGCTTCTGTCTGGATCATCATTGTTCTATTAATGTTGTCAAATGTTTGCCGCCCCTCCACACAACCACATTGATCCATATGTATCACTTTTGGCATCACTTTTGCCATTTGTTTAGCTATTGTAGATATAAACACTTTATATTTGTGGTTTAGAATTGAAATGGACCTATATGAACCTGTTTCTGATGGATCATTGCCATCTTTAGGTACTACATCCGCATAGCACCATGGCTAACTAAGGAAACTAAATCAAAAATTAAGCTTAGAGACCAGGCATGGGACAAGTGGCGATCCACGAAAGCGCCCATAGATCGCATTAAATTTCAACAGCTTAGAAATTCTACAAAGTCAGATATCACCCAGGATAAAAAGAACTATTACTGTCACCTCCAGGACAAACATCAGAATAACCCAAAGAAGTTTTGGGCAGGTTTTAACAACCTCCTTCACTCTGGGAAACCTTCCACCCCTACCCCCGCTAAACTTACTGGAAAAGATCCTGAAGAAATAGCTAATATGTTTAACTCATTTTTTACTGAGACCATCCAGTCCCTAGCCAGTCAGCTACATTCCTCTACATCTTCCACAACTTCTTCTACCCCCTCCATAACCAATGCTATTGGTAAATCTCCACCTGCCTTCAACCTTCATCCAATATCCACCTCCTACATTAGCACCCTACTGAAGAAACTTAAACCATCCAGCTTATCAGCCGATCGACTCCCAGCTGAATACTTACAAATAGCATCAGATGTTATAGCCTACCCTATCTCAATCTTGATAAACAGAAGTATAACAGAGTCTAAAATCCCCTCTCTGTGGAAAATATCATATGTCATCCCACTTCACAAGGGTGGCTCCTCCACGGAAATATCAAACTTCAGACCTATAGCAATAATGTCCCCAATAGCAAAAATAATGGAAAGGTGTGTTCACAAGCAACTCCTGCACTATCTTACTCTAAATAATCTTTTGTCCAACACTCAACATGGCTTTCGCCCCCATCACAGTACAACTACCGCCCTCCTCTCCTTTGTTGACTCAGTCAACTGCAACCGTAATAACAAACTAATTACCTCTGCTCTCTTTCTGGACCTGTCAAAAGCCTTTGACATGGTTAATCACCAACTACTGCTCCACACCCTTGAAACCCTTCACCTTGACAACTCAGCCCTAAGCTGGTTTGATGCTTACCTTTCTGATAGACAACAAGCTGTCCAGTGGCAAAGCAAGCTATCTCATTTACTACCTAACACCATAGGAGTTCCCCAAGGCTCTATACTTGGTCCCCTTCTTTTCTCTGTATTCATAAACGATCTCTACTCAGTCATCCCGAAAGCCACCTGCATTCAATATGCAGATGACTCCACACTGATCTGCTCCGATGTTTCTCTCCATAATCTCCAAGTAGTTACCCAAAACTGCTTTGCTGCGGTTGAAACATGGTTCATAGAAAGGAAACTTATCCTGAATCCAACAAAAAACAAGTTACTACTAATTTTCCCCACCTCAGCCACTTCCTTAGGACAACACACTCCACTTACTAATAATATGACCTTCCACGTTCAGTCCACTAATGGTACCATCATAGAGCCTGACACAAATGCCAAACTACTAGGTGTCACTATCGATCACAAGCTCAAATTTGATATACACATCAGTCAAACTATAAAAACTGTAAACAAGAAACTAGGTTCCATGTACAGAATTAAAAACTTTCTAACTCCCAATACCAAACTAACCATTGCACGTACACACCTTCTCTCCACCCTAATGTATGCCTCCCCGGTATTCTCCTTCCTCAATAAAACTCTCTACGACTTATAACCATATTGCCAAATTTGTAACAGGAGAACCGTACCATACTCATCACTGCCTAAACCTAAAAAAACTTGCCTGGTTAGAACTTCCCAATCTTCTTAAACTTAATCAACTTACTGAAGCATTTAAAATAATCAATGAACCAAATAAAACCCCCTCACTGAGCAAACATTTAACCCCCTATTCTAATCTCAGCTGCCTCCGATCTTCAAATAGTGTCCTGGTACAAACTATAAAATCTAATAACATAGGTGGGGATGCTCTGTACGCTAATTCCATAGGAAAACTATGGAACTCCCTTCCTAACAACCTAAGACTAACTACCTCCCTTAGCCAGTTCAAAAGTAACCTTAAATCATTCCTAAAAGCTCACTGGCTATGTCCCTGTACTAAACCCGACTAGTCCTAAAAGTCCCTATACCCTCTATGTTATTTCCCAATGCCATCTCTCTTCTCTCTTTTTCCACTAGCGCCCTACTATACTATGTTATATGATCGCTAGTTCCTCGCAACAGCCTTCTACTCATGAATCACTATGACCGTGTAATGGGATAAATCTTTACCCTTCTCCTCGGGGCCTACAATTTAATCTTTAATATTGTCTAGTGAACCCCTTTTTTCACTTATCCACATATTACATGAATTACTCAAATTATAGCTAAGTTTTAAATTGATGTCTCTTCCTACTATGTTATCCAGAATTTTTGTTATGTATGTAAACCAAAGTCTTGTTTGGATTTATGTGGAGGTTTTTCCCCCTTGAACTTTTATGAAATTGATATGTTTAAGTTGTGTCTCATCTTACCATGTAATCATGAAATTATTGAAATGTAACTCAAAGTCTTGTTTTTACTGTGGAGCTTTTCTCCCCGGGTCTCTTCTGAAAATGGATATGTATCCAGTTGGACTAACCCGGTAAACAAATGTAAAATAAAAATAAATAAATAAATACAGCCACTACAGCTTTCTTCCATGATGTTGGTGCTTCTCCTCCTTTTAAAATATTGGTGAACAAAACCTTCCAGATCTTTATCAGTTTCTTCTATCTTAGCTTCAAACTTCCACAGGAATGTCATCTATTCCTGGAGACTTTCCTGTAGATTTATTATACATCACTGTTTTTCATCTCATCTCCAACTATCCTGTTAATAATTGAGCTTCCTCTACCTCTAACCTTGGTATATTTATTTCTTCCATAAATATTTCCATTTGTACTTTTTCTTCCATATCTAGGTTTTCATAAAATGTCTGAAATATTTATATCTGTAAATGATGTTGTCTGGTTATTTTCCTTGTTATAGGGATCCTAATCTTGGCAACGACCCTTTGTACTTTCTACTGCCTTGAGCCATTGTGCTAAAAGCTTTTGTGTTCTAGAGTTGTTAGCAAAAAGCAGCAGTCTTTCTAAACTGATGCACATTATACATGTAGTCCCTTATTTTCTCTTCAGCACTCTGCAGTTGCTCCTTTTGTTCTGTGAGATTCCCCCATTCTGCAATACAGTCCCTCTAAATAAATCTGGTTACTTCTTAACCATTTCTCTCTTTCTTTATTTCTTTCCTATTTTTAAACTCACTTTCATTCTGTCCATCTCCCTAGTTAGATTTTCTAAAGAAATTTGTCTTCTCTAATAACTCCTGAATAATTTCCACTACTCATTGCTTAAATTCATCTCAGTTTAATGGATAGGTGGGATGCACCAGTTTTTCATTTTTATTTCATTACCTTGCATTTTTATTTTAGTTATTATTAGCATGTGATCAAAATTATTGAATGTGTATCAGAAAACGTTCAATCCAATGCAAATGCTTCTGTGAAATCTAATTTCTATTTAGCTTAGCCCAATTTTTGTAACTTGGGAAATAATACGTACATTTTCTCCAAGCTCCTACTGCTAAATTCACATCTTCCATGCCAAGTATTTTCATAAATTTGCTGCACACACATAACCTCTGTTATATTTTCCCTTGCAGGCCTCCATGTACATCATTACTGTTCATAGGTTGATACTAGGCTTATCTGCCCTAGGGCATTTATAAGCCTAGCCAGAGTGTGTTTGGCTTTCGCCACCCTTTTAGATTAGTTGACTGTGCCTGTGTATAGTAGGTCACAGAAGATAGCCCTTTTAAGGTTAGTTTACTGTGTCTCTGTCTAGTAGGGACACAGAAGAGATCCCAGGGCTAAACCTACGATCTCCCATCCACTCGTCAAGATTTCTCTTGAAGAGGGTCATTGAGGGGCTCTGCCTAACATGGATTGGGATTTTGTTCCAGAGTGAAGGGAGCCTCTGGGATATGAATCTGTCCCTCCAGCATGTCCTATTTATTTCTGTGCTGAGGTTTAAGTCCCTGGAGCGTGTAGCTCTAAGTGATTTGGATTTCCTGAGGTGGAGCATGTCCATTAATTCTGGGTTGGACATGGCTTTATACGTCAGGCACAGATCGCCTCTGAGTAGGCGGTAAGCAACCGAGTAGAGCTGGAGTTTCTTTAGCCTGACTGCGTAGGGCATCTGTTTGAGTCCCTTGATCCTCTTGGTGAGGTACTTTTGGGGTCTTTCCAGTTGCAGGCGTCGGGTAAGGTACATCCGAAATGGGGCATTGTATTCTATTATGGGCCTGATGAGTGATGATGTGAGGGGCACAATGACCTCTCTTGATCTAGATGTGAACCCTTTCATGATAAGGTGGGCTATATAGAAGGTCTTTCTAACCAATTTGGCAACGTGATTGTCAAAGGAGAGATAGCTATCTACTTGGGTCCCCAAATCCCAAATTACTTCTTCCGTACTTAATGGATTACCACCTATGTGGTGATTTGTGGCACTTTGTTTTTCCCAAAGGGAATGACTATGCACTTTTTGGCATTTAGCTTTAGGCCATGGCTCTGGCACCAGTTATCCGTCTCTGTGAGACCCATTTAGAGGATGCTTGTGTCAGTCGGTGAGTTGAGCCTGTACCTCAGAGAAATATATACCGAACAAGAGAGGTCCTAGGACTGAGCCTTGTGGGACGCCACTTGTAACTGGTTTAGAGTCTGACATGGCACCTGCAATTCTGACCATGTGGTTTCTATCCCTGAGCCAGTTTGCAACCCATCTTGTGACATGGGGGTTGATATTTAAGCTGGTGAGCTTATTTATGATGCCCGAGTGGGGTACTGTGTCGAAGGCTTTTGCAAGGTCCACGTAGGCTGTGTGGTGACTGTTTCAAAGAAGTCGTCCAGGTTCAGGAGGCAAGATCTGCCCTTAACAAAGCCGAATTGGGTAGGATCCAGTGTTTGGCTTATAGGGTGATAGGTTCCGGGGTCCATTGTAGCACCACCTTTGTGGAGTGGGACCACTGTTGCTGTATGCCATTCCTTGGGTACATATCCTGTAGTAAGGCTGAGACTGAACAGTGACTTTATGTGAGGGTTCAGTTCTTCTTGGAGCTCGTGTAAGATGCAGCCCGGGACACCGTCCGGTCCCATTGATGCTGTGTTTTTTGCTTTGGAGAGGGCAGCTCTCACCTGTGCATCTGTGATGTCAGGGAGGCTACACTCTGTTGGGATAGACATTTGCTCTTTTGGGAGGGAGTTTGCACTGAACCTGTCTGCCAGGATGTTGGCAATGTCTGTGGGTTCAGTGTATTTTTTGTCATTTTGCACTAACTCAGAGCATATCTGGGAGTTGCCACCCAGGTTCCTGACATAACTAAAGAAGGCCTTGTGATCATCTTTAGCGTCTTGTGCAATTTTTCTTTCGAAGCTGGCCTTAGATGATTTTATGAGGGATCGTAATTTCTTGCTAGTACTGATCAGAGATGCCTTCCCTTTTTGGGATTTTGCTCTATCGTGTAGTAGCTTCCTCCTTCTGTTGTATAGCTTATTTATGGCTGGGGTCCACCAGACAGTTCTCCTGCCTTTGGAGGAGTGAGTCTTGGTTTTATTTGGGATAGCATGATCCATGCATTCCTGTAGGTGTCCATAGAATGCGTTTGTAAAGGATTCTGCGGTTTGGGCCGTATTTTCCACTGGCCTGGGGGCTTTAAAGGATTCCACCTCGGTTTTGAGAAGTGTGAAGTTTGCTTTTGAGAAGTTCTTCACCGTGGTTTCCTTGGCTGGGGGTGGGGACGGGATATGGATGTCCAGTGAGATTAATTTGTGGTCAGATCTTACCAATGAGGGGTATACCTCTGGTATGGAACATAGAGTCCCCATGTTGGTGATGATCAGGTCCAATATGTTTTCCCCTCTTGTGGGAGTGGTGACAAGTTGTTCCATAGCATTTGAGTTTATAAATTCTAGGAACCATTGGGCGAGGGTGTTTGGGCTTGAGTAGTGCTCCCAGTCTATGTTTGGGTAGTTGAAGTCACCCAGTATAATGGTGTTTGGAGAGACCTTTATATTCTCCAGTGTTCTCAGGAAAGCCGAGTGGGGTTCCTGAGTTTGGGAGGGTGGTCTGTAGCAGGCTACAAACTGAAAGGCAGTTTTGCTCACTGTTAGTTGCACATGGATGGTCTCCGATGCTTTGTGCAGTGCCACTAACCTGGAGGTGTGGGTATCTTTGATGAATAGGGATACTCCCCCTCCTTTTGTGATTCGGTCCGAGTTTTGGGGCTGAAAAGCATGGTATGAGGTATAACCTGATAGTGCTGGGGTGCTCTCGGGAGCCTTGAACCAGTTTTCTGTTACTTCACAGATATCGATATTCTCCATACTGAGGAGAGCCTTGAGTGTGTGCATCTTGAGGTTTAGACTTCTGGCGTTGAGCAGCATTACCCTTAGTTTCTTTTTCCTTGTGTTGTCTATGGAGTTGGGTTTGTCTTTTGAGCCTTGCCTAAAAAAGGCACTATGGGGGTGACAAGAGCCTTAGCCAGTATTCGAAAGCCCAGGGGTGACGGGTGCAAGCCATCCCTAGCGAAGCAATGTGGCTTGTCGGGCATGTTATCCCAGGCTGACAGACACTGGATCCCCTTTGAATGACACCAATACTTTAGCCAATTGTTAAAATTCATCATTTTATACTGTGGCATCATTCTTGGTGAGGGTAAGATGCTACTCAAGGTCAGGGTCATACCGGCCTGGGCTACATAATCAGAGAGCTCCTCTATGTCACTTTTCATGTAGTCCAGGGAGGCACGTCTCAGGTCATTCACACCAGCATGGACAATGACAGAGACATATTTGTACTTGCTTTGGAGTGACCTGAGTGCTTGTGTTATGTGGCGGATCCTGGCACCCGACAGGCAGCTTACAGTGACATTCTCCTTGTTCAGCCTGGTGAGTGGGACGCCAGTGTGTCTGACAATAGTCACCTATTACTAGTGTATTAGGTGTGTTGTTTAGCCTTAAGGGCTGTGACTGTGTGGCACACTGACTTTGTGAACTAGGTGATACGTGGGTATTGTTGTGGGGTAGCAGTTGCTTGGATGTCTGCTTTGGAGGTCTCTGCTGCTTGGGCAGATTTTTATTTAGAGCCACCGAGTATGTTTTTGTATGTTTATGTGTTTGGTTTGCTGTTGCGATAGGTCTATGTGAGACTGGATTTGTGGTGTGTGTGGTTACCTTCTCCTCCTGACTGACTGCGTCACTACTGGATTGAGAGAGCTCAGCCTCCAGTTTGGCTATATAGTTACATCTCTCACATATATTTGAGCTTGTTGGGAGGAGGAGAGGGTGGTCTGTGTACATAAGGCAGTTGTAACATTGCCTCAAGATTCCCAGATTCACCAGCTGGACTGGAGAGTAAACCCAAAACTGACTTTTGGACATGCCAGAATAGTATAAGGAACTAATTTTTGACTGATCAAAAAGGACCAATAGGGAGCCAAGTACTTAAAGGGAGTATAAGAGGGTGTAGTGCTTTAGTTTATTAGTGCTTACTTATAAGATTACGTATACGAGCAAGTGCAGGGCTTTAGAATGAAAATATAGTGCTTACTTTGAGATTTAGAACAGTTCTAAGGGAAAAAGTGAAGAGCACACTTTGTGGAACCGGGAATACTTTAAACCCGTTTAAGCAGCGCTGCCTGATGCTGCACTATGCCCAAAATCACACAAACCATGCAAATGTGTTTTTTAAAGCAGGGAAACTGAAAGAGAGAGAGGAATTGACCCAAAACGGCTAACAAACTACTAGTTTCAGGGCTGAGACCACTCCTCCAGGGACAGATAGGCTGCTCAAAGCTCCCCACTCTCACTGGTGAACAGAGAAGCTTCCTCCTATCCAAGTAAGGATATGGGCAACACAGGAAACTATACCACAGTCCGGAAATCAGCAAAACCTGAAATCTGGACTAATCTAGTTCAACAAAGGCGGGAAAAGAGAATATTTTTTTTTTTCAGGAAACAGCAGAAAAACACACAGAAAACACTGTAAATGCTATAAATAGGCTAGCACACTTTAGTGTGTAGCCTACAACAGATATACAATACAAACATGACTTAAATTGATATAAAACAAGTGCAAAAACTGTAAAAAGCAGAAGGCAAATGCAATTTAAACTTTTTAAAGTACAGATCAGTTAGAAATTTGCTTTTTAGGCGGGAAAAGGCAGTTGGAGCAAAAAACAGAGAAAAAAATAGTTACATCTGGAAAAGGCTCTCTTGGGTCTCTCTGTTGCCTGTACCACTCCGCAGGACACCACGAGGAGCTGTGCGGAGTTGCATACTGGCGCAGAATTGCGCAAATGCGGGTTTTAAAGCAGGGAAACTGAAAGAGATAGGAATTGACCCAAACCGGCCAATAAGCTACTAGTTTCAGGGCTGAGACCACTCCTCCAGGGACAGATAGGCTGCTCAAAGTTCCCCACACTCACTGGTGAACAGAGAAGCTTCCTCCTATCCAAGTAAGGATATGGGCAACACAGGAAACTATACCACAGTCTGGAATTCAGCAGAACCTGAAATCTGGACTAATCTAGTTCAGCAAAGGCGGGAAAAGAGATTTTTTTTTGTTTTGTTTTTGTTTTTGTTTTTTTAGGAAACCGCAGAAAAACACACAGAAAACACTGTAAATGCTATAACCAGGCTAGCACACTTTAGTGTGTAGCCTACAACAGTTATACAATACAAAAACAACTTAAATTGATGTAAAACAAGTGCAAAAACTGTAAAAAGCAGAAGGCAAATGCAATTTAAACTTTTTAAAGCATAGATCAGTTAGAAATTTGCTTTTTAGCGGGAAAAGGCAGTTGGAGCAAAAAAACAGAGAAAAAAAATACTTAAATCTAGAAGAGTCTCTCTTGGGTCTCTCTGTTACCTGTATCCTCTGCAGGACACCACGAGGAGCTGTGCAGAGTTGTATACAATAACAAACTTTTTAAATCACAGATTTGCAAAAAAAACTGGCGTTTTAGGCGGAATTAGTTAAGACAGCAAGAAAAGCAGAAAAGTGATACTTAATCACGCCAAAGTTACTCTTTTGTCTCTCTGCTGCTGTAGATTCTGCAGAACACCTGGAAGGCACTTGCTGAGCAGAATACAAGCATAAAAACTGTGCAAATGAGGTTTTTATAGCAGGGAAGTGAAAGAGAGAGAAATTAGCCCAAAATGGCCAATAAACTACTAACTTCTGGGCTGAAACCACTCCTCCAGGGACAGATAGGCTGCTCAAAGCTCCCCTCTCTCACAGGTGAACAGAGAAACTTCCTTCTATCCAAGTAAGGTAATGGCAACACAGAAACTTGTAACACAGCCCTACTAATTCAGAAAGGCGAGAAACAAGTATATATATATATATATATATATATATATATATATATATATATATATATATATATATATATATTTTCCAGAAAATAGAGCAGATACAATCAAAACAACACTTTACCCAATTAACCAGTTAAAAAGCTTAAACTTGAGCCCTGTTCCAGCAGTCTTTAATCAGGCAAGTTCTAACTGCACAGTCCTGCCACTAGGGTACAGAGAAACCTTCTCCAAAAAGACGGCGTGGATCAGTGCACAAGTTATACAAACAAAGCTAGATCCAGCCGGCCTGAATCTAGTCTATGCTACAGCAAACAAGGCGTACTGATTTCAGAAAGAAACAGTTCAAGTAAGCATGCGCAATAAGCCTTTAACCAGAAATTCCCAGCTCAGAAGGACAGAATCTAGCCTCTCCTCCCACAAGAGTGCAGACCACAAACCTTCTTAATGTAAAATAACTGGCCTGAAGCCCAAGTCCTTAACCCAGAATTAATACACTTTTAGAATAACAGACACTGAGCTTTCAATCAGCAGTTTCCAACTTAGAAGGATGTACGCTACCTGTCCTGCCACAACAGTGCAGACCACAAACCTTCTTAGTGTAAAACTGGTTTGAAGCCCAAGTGCTTAAACCAAGGGCCTTAGAATAACAGTTACAATTTAATCAGGCTACTTTGTATCTTTCAGCTTTTCCCGGTTAGGGGTCACCACAGCAGAACTCCGGTCCGCTAATAATTGGTAGTTGATTTTTACGTGCCGAGTTACCAGCCCTGATGCACAACCTTCAACGAAGGTATGCCCATTCATGCATGTCTCCACGCAGAAGACGCTCTAGCTGAAAATCGAACCGGACAGCGTCTTACTGTGAGGCAACAACGCTACCGCAGCACCACCACATCAAGCTACTAAGGCTACTAACAAGCAGTAATAAAGGCAGCAGAATAAATTCAATTGAGTACTTTTAAGAAGAGGCAAAAGCAAAATAAGGTAATAAAGTAGGAAGAAACACAAATACAGTAAGGCAGATGAAGTGCAATTTTTTTTTTTTTTTTGAGATGGTGGAAACAGAGCAGATTAAGATACTATAGGGGAATGCCCTCCCCAAATGCTCTCTCTGTACACCGCAGAGGAGATGGGACTGGTAGGAATATCCAAAATCAAAATATGATCTCACTGTACTCAGTTGAGTGAGCAAATGAGATGGGTCCAGGAGGAGTGTGCAAAAAGAGATTTACAGCAGGGGCAGGCAATTCCAAAGCCACCAAGATTAACACCACAACAAGAAACAGGGAGGGGGGGGGACTAACTGCAGAGCGACAGAGACACAATATTTACTGAATCAAAGACACACAATATTTACTGATTCAAATCTTAAATAAGTTCAGAAAAATATACTTAAATCAGCTTGTGTCCATTTGATATATGCAGACAAGTCTCAGTAGCCAGCAACTCGATTTAAAATGATTACTAGAAATGTAACCAACACAGATTTTAAAGCTAGCAGAAACCCCCAAGCTAACTAACGCTAACAAAGGAATTTCAAAGTAGTCTAACAACTTTCAGTAAGCTCAGATGGCTACACTTTTTCACACTTCAGGCAACTTAACTGCAGAGAGACAGACACACAATATTTACTGAATCAAAGACACGCAATATTTACTGACTCAAATCTTAAATAAGTGCAGAAAAATATGCTTAAATCAGCTTGTGTCTAGTTGACGTATGCAGACAAGTCTCAGTAGCCAGCAACTCGATTTAAAATGATGCAAATCAAATTCCAATCCGTACCTATAAGTAATACTCCCTGCTGAAAGCTGATTATTTTTATCATAATTTTCTTAAGCTCCATTGTAGCAGTTTTGGTTGGGATATAAATACATGTCAGTGTCATCCTCTCCCTTGCCAGTAACTCACTACTACATATCTGCCATCATTGTCTTTTATTCCTTCTTCCACTTTTCCTTTGTACCAGATATTCTGCCGAATAACCATCCTGAAATCCTTTTTTTTTTTTTTTTTTAATTTACATGCTCAGTACTTTCCAAATGTGTCTCTTGTAGCAGAGCTGTTTGCACTCTGCATGTCTTAATATAGTTCACTACTCTTTCTTTTTTATATACCTGTGAGACCATTACGTTCAAAGATGTTATGGAAAGTGTTACCATTATGGTATGAAGTTATTTTTCCAGACTGTTTTATATATATATATATATATATATATATATATATATATATATATATATATATATATAAATAAATAAAAAAAAACAGATTTTTTTTAAAAATGTCTAGTTTCAACTTTTGTGTTACATGCATACACAGTTTGGCAAGTTGATCTTTTATACAGTTGTTTTGTGTTATATCCATTTTATACCTATGTCACCTCTTAC
Organism: Protopterus annectens; assembly: GCF_019279795.1. NCBI lineage: Eukaryota > Metazoa > Chordata > Ceratodontiformes > Protopteridae > Protopterus > Protopterus annectens. The sequence continues at coordinate 627,859,884 of NC_056750.1, read as the reverse complement.
AAGACTTTTTGTTTTAATGAAAACCTTCAAACAAAAATCAAATACACCCTTCAGAACACTCCCAATACCTATTAAAATACAAACAAATCTATGTACATCTTCAAAGAATGAGACTTGTTCCTCCTAATAAGAACAATTGTCCCAGATTGACAGCTACACTCTCACAGGCGTGAATTTACCCTATAATGAACATTATCTGTGCTAAGATGCATGGTGCAGCCTGTGCTTCTACTTGCACTAGGTGCTGTCTGTTTTTATCTTATCTGTGTTCCTCTCCCAGATGTAGAAAACAATTTGAATGCTTCCAGAAAACTTTTATCTTTTAGTCATTGGAAAAACAATATTCTTTTTTCTTGCTCCTTATCAGCTTGTCTACACAGAAACATGAGTACCAGATGCATATTTCTTCAGCTACAAACTTCTGTTGTTGCTTTGTGAATATTTATTTACCAAAGGAAAACTTCAGTATGTTCAATATATATTTTTTTACTTGCTTCCATTTAAAAGTTATTACATTAAGTCAAGGGACTTAATCCAGTCATTCCCCTATGCAAGAGTAAGAAAAAGTATATCAGTTTTATTTATATCACACACTGTATACTTTTACAACCCATCCTTCCCACTCAATAACCTAAGATTATAGCCAGTTATCTTAAACATGCTTTTGTACAGGCTTTCATCTCTTTTTACATTGTAGTACCTACATTTATATTTACTTTAGAATCCCTGTAAGACCCAAAAATAACTGAAAATGCTTTACTATGTAACATGCAGTATGTCATATTTTATAAAAATATTAAGAACAAAATTTGTTTTTCTTGGTTACTGGTTTCCTTCCTCTCTCCCTCTCCTTCATGTTCTTCCAAACAAAAATAACTTGAAGTAGGGCATATGCTTTGGAGTCCCCTACACGTTTATCAAAGTCAAACAAGTCCACTATTAACAGGTTTTCTTGTTCCACCATAATTCACACATGTGACTGATGCTTTGTAGACCCACATTTATTCATTAATTTCCAAGTTGCTGGTTTTCTTCCCGTTGATCTCCATCTCCCAACTGCAGTCTCTGGGTCATTTCCAACATACTGTCAGTTCTTCTAGTTAGCTCCTGTGCTTTTTTCTCTGTCTGTCAAACATTTTCCTTTGGCACGTTGGAAAAGGTTTTGGTGGCAAAATCTTGCTATGAGCTATATTATCAGAAGAATAAGAAGCTGAGTCCCCTTCTGTTTGATAACTCACTTTTTGTTGGATAAACTTTTGCATTTCCTCCTTAGTTTGTTCTGCATCAAAAAATGACTTTTACCCTCCAGGAAAAAAATATTCTGAAGATAGCTGGATACAGCAGCTTGAACTGTATACCACTTCTTGGCATTCCCAGATTACTGGAATAATTACTCCTCTTCTGCCTGGTATACAGTGAGTAATCTGTCCTCACTCTGCTGACTTCAGCTTTTAGTACTTTGTCCTTCTGTCACAGTTTTGTCAGAATCAACTATTTCTGTTGGTAGGATTGCATCTTTGGTATTAGAGGTCTTGACTGCTTTTTCATGGCCAGGTTTGGAGCATGATTAACAATTCCTGCTGTGGAATACAAGCCCAGTTGCTTATGTGTGCCTTCATAAAATTAATACAGTTTGTTCCTTCCAGTTTCTCTGGTACAGCAGAAGATATCCTGTGCTCTGCCCTGTAATTCCACAATTTTTTTAAACTTCTCTTTTTGAGCAGTCATACTCAGCCAGCCTTTTCTTCATTTTTGACCTCTGATATTTGCAGTTTTATCATCTGAATATCTATTTAAAACTTCTTCCATTTTCTCAGCCTTTTGTTGTTTGAGTTGATGTATTTCTTCAGTGTTTGATTTATTTTAATCAGCTCTGAACATACAGCATTTAATTATTTTTCCTCTAGATTGCTAGAAGTCATGTCCTGTACCAAAGCTGGAGCTTTAACTGCTTTTTGCTGAACAGCTGCAGGATTCTTCCCAGCCAGTGTTTTCTCCTCACCTTTTGTCATTGATTTCCTTTCAGATTATCTGAATTTCATCTTTGCTAGTATCCAGGCAGTGCATTTACTTGCCAGTAACTGACATTTACCCAAAAAGGCAAACTCACTGGCTCTGTTTCTGAGTTTCTGTTTTCACACCGGGGGAGCTGAAATTTAAGCTGTTACTTAGCGTGCAGCCATCTTGAAAGTCCCTACTACTACTACAAGTATCACCTTATTTACCATGGCCAAGTTGGGTGCAAACCAATGAAATGCCTTTTCAATTAAGAACTCCTGCTGTGGAATACTAGTCCATTTGTTTGTGCTTTTATAAAATTCATACAGTCTGTTCCTTCCAGTTTCTCTGGCACAACAGAAGCTGTTAAGTTGTCCATCTCGCCTTCGTTCTTGCTGTTTGGGTTCAGAGCCGATCCATGGCTCCGACTCGGCCATCTTCTATAGCTCGAGAGCTGTTTACTGGCTCGAGGCTACCCCTTATCCCAGCATCAGCTACCCAGATATCGTTTGCGGCTTCAGCTGCGAGGTTGCTTCCTTACTGGCTCAGGCTTAGTATAGTTTTTTTCTATTAATATATTGTTGTTTATTCTTGAAAGTTTGACAAGTTTTGTCTATTTTTTGTCTAGATAATATTCCTTTATCCCTTATCGCTTTTTTGTGTATTTTAGCTTTGTTGGCCAAAAAAAAAAAGTCTGTTTTTTGTACTATAGCTTTTTATTATTGTTGTTGTTGTGATTGTTGTTACTATAATATCTAAAGATACCAAGGTATCTGGCTTCAAAAGTGTGACTCATGCTGTCAGAAAATGTCTCTGACAGGTGGGCACACTAGTTGTGTTTATTGTTTGGGCGCTGTTCACCTGCAGGTCTCCTGTTCTATATGTCATGCTTTTAGTCCAAGGGTCCTGCAGGAGCGCAAAAACAAATTAATCCTTCAGGGATTATTGAAGCCTCAGGATCCTCCAGCTAAAAGTACTCAGCCAGCGAAATCCCCTAAGTCTATCAAGCTGTCGGCTCGACCTTCAGAGCCGACTCCTTTACTTGACCAACCAAGTATGTTGGTACCAACTGGCACCAACAAGACAACTCCTCTGTCAGCTCCATCTGCTATTTCGGAGCCGTCTCAGAGCCATAAGAGACTGAGGTCTCCATCCTTGGAGTCCATCCACTCGGCAGCTCGGTGACCTTTGTTACAGAGTGAACGTAGCCATCATTCTTCCCTCTCCTCTCGATCCTCTAGATTATCGGATCATGATGTGGAGAGAGTAGTAAGTAGGTTGCTTAAGTCACAGGCACTGGCAAAAATTCTGTCCAGCCCACCTCAACAGGTATCGGCTCCAACCGCCTCTATTTCTGTTCCTCCTCTGACTACATTTAGCTCGGAGCTGGAGACCATGGATCCGCAGGCAGTAGAACCATCAGCGCCGATCATCATCTCTCCTTCTGTTCCGACATCGGCTCCAATTACCTCGATTATACCTTCTATCGAGGGATCTCAGCACTGAGGCTCTCTTGTCGGCTCAGAGGGGGGAGTGGCATCAGATCCTTGTCTGACCCCGTTCTCCCCCTTGGAGCTTCGGCGCAGGTGAGCTCGGCTCCAACATCGGCCTTGGAGCCGTCACCCTCGACACAGAGAAAGACTTCTGTTTCTTCGGAGCCGGAGCTTTCTCTGCCTAGAGGTCAGGATGCCTTTGAGGTCATGCGGAGTGTGCTGTCCCCCGAGACAGCTCAACTCCCAGCTCCACCGGCACCTCCCCCCATGTTGTCTGTGCTAACCTCTACTCCTCCTCCAGACCCCAAGCGTAGGGAACCTATGCCCCAGGACACTCCCATTGGGTGATCCCTCTTCTTCCAAAGCCTCCCCTGATCACTCAGAGCCTCCACGGAAGAAGTGCAAGAGGAAGCACATAGACTCCCCTGAGTCTGTCACTTCAGATACAGGCATGGATGAATCGGAAGGGTCCCCAAGGTCTCCCTCTGAATATGTTTCCTTTTCATTCATTCTTGAAATGCTTAGACAGAGGAGGGACTGGATTTCCTTAGCCCCTAACGAGGATGAGTCTGTATACTTGGGCACATTCGGTTCCTGACCTTCCACCTCCTGGGTATCTCCTTTCGATCCACTCATGTCTGTAGTGGCTCGAAAGGCTTAGTCAGCTCCAGATTCTGTGGAACCTACTCCGAGGAGATGAAACATATTTATTACAGCCCCCCAGGACAAGCAATTCCTCTCCAAAGGTGTGCCCGTTGATGCCATGATGCCATGGTGGTAGCAGCAGCCACCAAGAAAGAGTTAGCAGAGACTTCTTCATCTGTTCATCCTCTGAACAAAGAGTCTCGGACGATGGACAGATATGGAAAGTGAATGTTTGCTTCAGCGACCTTTTCAATGAGGTCCCTGAATTATCTATGCCATTTTTCACATCTTCAAAGGGATCTCCTGAAAGAGCTTGGAGATACCCTTCAAGATCCTACAGGTGAGGGAGCACCAGCCAAAGTAGCTTCTCAGCTTGCGACTTCTAATTCCATAGTTAACTCCTCCATGAGGCTGATTTCCTATGCAGCCGATGGAGCCAGCAGAGCCGCAGGGACAGGTGTGGCTCTCAGGAGACATGACATGCTTGGATGTGGCTGTGTCAGTTTGCGGAACCCTTTCAAGCGTCCTTCACCAATACTCCCTTTGATGGCTCCTTTCTCTTTGGGCCTCAGGTGAAAGACACGTTGACCAGGTGTGAGCAGGAAGGCAAGACTCTCTCTGCTGTGGGAGTACATTTTTCCAATCCTTCCAGACCTTATCCAAAGGGTCATAAGAGCGGAAAGATGTGGTTCCTAAAATCCCAGGGACCCTTGCCTGACACCCGTGGTGATTTTTCCCCCAGGGGCAGAGGGGGAAACAATAACAGATGCCGCCCTCGCGGCAGAGGGGGGCCGCAAAACCAGGGTGACAGAGAAACTTTCTTTGCCAAACCCTTCCAGCATCCGTGAAGGGTTGCCCGACTGCTTACCTCTGGAGGCAGTCGGGGGAAGACTTTCACTGTACCCAAAATCTTGGCAAAATATAACAAGAGACAGATGAGTACTATCCATCATATCTTGAGGTTACAAAATTCCCTTCCATCAATCCCCCATAGAATTGAAAAAGCCCATCCCAGATGTCCCACCCAATCTAAGGGATCAAGCACTCACAGAAGTTTCAAGACTGCTAGAAAAAAGAACCTTTCAAGAAGTCCCCGCAGACCAACTAGGATCCGGGACTTACTCAAGATTCTTTTTAGTACTAAAAAAGACAGGGGACTGGAGACCAATTCTTGATCTCAGCAGATTGAACAAATCTGTACAAAAAGAAAACTTCCGAATGATGACACTGCAGTCCATTTTCCCTTTTCTGGGTCAGGACAATTGGATGTGCTTGATTGATCTTCAGGACACGTATTACCATATCAAGATGGACATACGCTCCAGGATATTTCATCGCTTCTGGGTAGGGGCCAGTCATTACCAGTTCAGAGCTCTGCCCTTTGGTCTCACCTTAGCCCCCAGGGTGTTCACCAAGTGTATGGCAGTAGTCACGGCTCACCTGAGGCGTCAAGGATTCCAGGTGTTTCCCTATCTAGACAACTGGCTCCTGACTGCTACCACCAGGCGTCAACTCTGAGGCACGGGATTATACAGTCACATCATGCACTCAACTAGGCATTACAGTAAATTTCGAAAAATCTGCCCTGTTGCCCTGTCAGTCTATCACATACATAGGAGCAGAATTAAACACAAAAGAAATGTTTGCAAGATTACCACAGGAAAGAGTTTCCACTATTCGTCAAGTGTTAATTCTAATGCAGAGCAAAAGGGTTTAAGTCAGACATGTCCTCCAAGCTCTAGGCTCCATGGCAGCCGCAATTCTTCTTGTCCCATTAGCGCGTTTCCACGTGAGAATCCTTCAGTGGCTTCTTTTCACGCAGTGGTCTTTCCAGGAACTACCCATGTCTCACATGATCCTGATCACAATAACATGCAAAAGGCACCTTTCTTGGTAGATGGTCTTCCCACTAGTAATTCAGGGCAGACCTTTCATACAACCCCCTCCGGTAGCCACAGTGACCATGGACACCTCCCTGATAGGGTGGGTGGGGGGCATTATCTAGGCAGGACAGTCCAAGGCACTTGGCAACCTCACGAGTACCATCTGCATATCAATGTCCTAGAAATGAGTGGTTCTCCTAGCATTGCAAGCCCTTCAAGACTCTCTTCCTTCTGGGACCATTGCAATCCAAACTGACATGTCAGTGGTATGGTACATCAACAAACAGGGCTGGACCAGGTCTTACTCCTTGTGTCGAGAAGCACTCAGACTGTGGCAATGGGCAATTTCCTCCCAAAGTTTTCTGATGGCAATGCACATCCCTGGGAAATCCAATGTTATAGTGGACAGGCTCAGCAGAGCTATCCTCATGCCTCACAAGTGGTCTCTGGATCTGGAAGTTGCGGATCTTATCTTCCACAAATGGGGACAGCTTTGCTGTGACCTATTTGTCACACCTCTCAACAACAAATGCAGCAGCTACTTCTCCCTACTTCTTTTTCCAGGTCATATACCCAGAGATGCTCTAGTCCACGATTGGCCTCAGGGTCTCCTTTACGCTTTTCCCCATTTTCCCCTAATTCCAAGACTCCTACAGAAAGCAAAATCGTTGGGTTGCAAAATTATACTTATTGCCCCATATTGGCCTCGACAAATATGGTTCCCAGCCTTTTGTTGTTTGAGTTGATGTATTTCTTCAGTGTTTGATTTATTTTAATCAGCTCTGAACATACAGCATTTAATTATTTTTCCTCTAGATTGCTAGAAGTCATGTCCTGTACCAAAGCTGGAGCTTTAACTGCTTTTTGCTGAACAGCTGCAGGATTCTTCCCAGCCAGTGTTTTCTCCTCACCTTTTGTCATTGATTTCCTTTCAGATTATCTGAATTTCATCTTTGCTAGTATCCAGGCAGTGCATTTACTTGCCAGTAACTGACATTTACCCAAAAAGGCAAACTCACTGGCTCTGTTTCTGAGTTTCTGTTTTCACACCGGGGGAGCTGAAATTTAAGCTGTTACTTAGCGTGCAGCCATCTTGAAAGTCCCTACTACTACTACAAGTATCACCTTATTTACCATGGCCAAGTTGGGTGCAAACCAATGAAATGCCTTTTCAATTAATAACTCCTGCTGTGGAATACTAGTCCATTTGTTTGTGCTTTTATAAAATTCATACAGTCTGTTCCTTCCAGTTTCTCTGGCACAACAGAAGCTGTTAAGTTGTCCATCTCGCCTTCGTTCTTGCTGTTTGGGTTCAGAGCCGATCCATGGCTCCGACTCGGCCATCTTCTATAGCTCGAGAGCTGTTTACTGGCTCGAGGCTACCCCTTATCCCAGCATCAGCTACCCAGATATCGTTTGCGGCTTCAGCTGCGAGGTTGCTTCCTTACTGGCTCAGGCTTAGTATAGTTTTTTTCTATTAATATATTGTTGTTTATTCTTGAAAGTTTGACAAGTTTTGTCTATTTTTTGTCTAGATAATATTCCTTTATCCCTTATCGCTTTTTTGTGTATTTTAGCTTTGTTGGCCAAAAAAAAAAAGTCTGTTTTTTGTACTATAGCTTTTTATTATTGTTGTTGTTGTGATTGTTGTTACTATAATATCTAAAGATACCAAGGTATCTGGCTTCAAAAAGTGTGACTCATGCTGTCAGAAAATGTCTCTGACAGGTGGGCACACTAGTTGTGTTTATTGTTTGGGCGCTGTTCACCTGCAGGTCTCCTGTTCTATATGTCATGCTTTTAGTCCAAGGGTCCTGCAGGAGCGCAAAAACAAATTAATCCTTCAGGGATTATTGAAGCCTCAGGATCCTCCAGCTAAAAGTACTCAGCCAGCGAAATCCCCTAAGTCTATCAAGCTGTCGGCGCGACCTTCAGAGCCGACTCCTTTACTTGACCAACCAAGTATGTTGGTACCAACTGGCACCAACAAGACAACTCCTCTGTCGGCTCCATCTGCTATTTCGGAGCCGTCTCAGAGCCATAAGAGACTGAGGTCTCCATCCTTGGAGTCCATCCACTCGGCAGCTCGGTGACCTTTGTTACAGAGTGAACGTAGCCATCATTCTTCCCTCTCCTGTCGATCCTCTAGATTATCGGATCATGATGTGGAGAGAGTAGTAAGTAGGTTGCTTAAGTCACAGGCACTGGCAAAAATTCTGTCCAGCCCACCTCAACAGGTATCGGCTCCAACCGCCTCTATTTCTGTTCCTCCTCTGACTACATTTAGCTCGGAGCTGGAGACCATGGATCCGCAGGCAGTAGAACCATCAGCGCCGATCATCATCTCTCCTTCTGTTCCGACATCGGCTCCAATTACCTCGATTATACCTTCTATCGAGGGATCTCAGCACTGAGGCTCTCTTATCGGCTCAGAGGGGGGAGTGGCATCAGATCCTTGTCTGACCCCGTTCTCCCCTTGGAGCTTGGCGCAGGTGAGCTCGGCTCCAACATCGGCCTTGGAGCCGTCACCCTCGACACAGAGAAAGACTTCTGTTTCTTCGGAGCCGGAGCTTTCTCTGCCTAGAGGTCAGGATGCCTTTGAGGTCATGCGGAGTGTGCTGTCCCCCGAGACAGCTCAACTCCCAGCTCCATCGGCACCTCCCCCCATGTTGTCTGTGCCAACCTCTACTCCTCCTCCAGACCCCAAGCGTAGGGAACCTATGACCCAGGACACCCCATTGGGTGATCCCTCTTCTTCCAAAGCCTCCCCTGATCACTCAGAGCCTCCACGGAAGAAGTGCAAGAGGAAGCACATAGACTCCCCTGAGTCTGTCACTTCAGATACAGACATGGATGAATCGGAAGGGTCCCCAAGGTCTCCCTCTGAATATGTTTCCTTTTCATTCATTCTTGAAATGCTTAGACAGAGGAGGGACTGGATTTCCTTAGCCCCTAACGAGGATGAGTCTGTATACTTGGGCACATTCGGTTCCTGACCTTCCACCTCCTGGGTATCTCCTTTCGATCCACTCATGTCTGTAGTGGCTCGAAAGGCTTAGTCAACTCAGATTCTGTGGAACCTACTCCGAGGAGATGAAACATATTTATTACAGCCCCCCAGGACAAGCAATTCCTCTCCAAAGGTGTGCCCGTTGATGCCATGATGCCATGGTGGTAGCAGCAGCCACCAAGAAAGAGTTAGCAGAGACTTCTTCATCTGTTCATCCTCTGAACAAAGAGTCTCGGATGATGGACAGATATGGAAAGTGAATGTTTGCTTCAGCGACCTTTTCAATGAGGTCCCTGAATTATCTATGACATTTTTCACATCTTCAAAGGGATCTCCTGAAAGAGCTTGGAGATACCCTTCAAGATCCTACAGGTGAGGGAGCACCAGCCAAAGTAGCTTCTCAGCTTGCGACTTCTAATTCCATAGTTAACTCCTCCATGGCATTACAGTAAATTTCGAAAAATCTGCCCTGTTGCCCTGTCAGTCTATCACATACATAGGAGCAGAATTAAACACAAAAGAAATGTTTGCAAGATTACCACAGGAAAGAGTTTCCACTATTCATCAAGTGTTAATTCTAATGCAGAGCAAAAGGGTTTAAGTCAGACATGTCCTCCAAGCTCCAGGCTCCATGGCAGCCGCAATTCTTCTTGTCCCATTAGCGCGTTTCCACGTGAGAATCCTTCAGTGGCTTCTTTTCATGCAGTGGTCTTTCCGGGAACTACCCATGTCTCACATGATCCTGATCACAATAACATGCAAAAGGCGCCTTTCTTGGTAGATGGTCTCCCCACTAGTAATTCAGGGCAGACCTTTCATACAACCCCCTCCGGTAGCCACAGTGACCATGGACACCTCCCTGATAGGGTGGGTGGGGGGGCATTATCTAGGCAGGACAGTCCAAGGCACTTGGCAACCTCACGAGTACCATCTGCATATCAATGTCCTAGAAATGAGTGGTTCTCCTAGCATTGCAAGCCCTTCAAGACTCTCTTCCTTCTGGGACCATTGCAATCCAAACTGACATGTCAGTGGTATGGTACATCAACAAACAGGGCTGGACCAGGTCTTACTCCTTGTGTCGAGAAGCACTCAGACTGTGGCAATGGGCAATTTCCTCCCAAAGTTTTCTGATGGCAATGCACATCCCTGGGAAATCCAATGTTATAGTGGACAGGCTCAGCAGAGCTATCCTCATGCCTCACAAGTGGTCTCTGGATCTGGAAGTTGCGGATCTTATCTTCCACAAATGGGGACAGCTTTGCTGTGACCTATTTGTCACACCTCTCAACAACAAATGCAGCAGCTACTTCTCCCTACTTCTTTTTCCAGGTCATATACCCAGAGATGCTCTAGTCCACGATTGGCCTCAGGGTCTCCTTTACGCTTTTCCCCATTTTCCCCTAATTCCAAGACTCCTACAGAAAGCAAAATCGTTGGGTTGCAAAATTATACTTATTGCCCCATATTGGCCTCGACAAATATGGTTCCCATTCCTACACCTCCACCTGCTGGATCAGCCGTGGATTCTGGATCCAGTTCCAGATCTTCTGATTCACCAATCAGATGGGTTGCACCAATCCCTTCAAACTCTCCAGCTCGCAGCTTGGTTCCTCCACTTCCAACCTTAGCCAGGCTTTCCAATATCTCCCCAGCAGTCCGTGATATTGTTTCCTCACATAAGTTTACTACGAGGAAAACGTATGCTAGTAAATGGAAACAGTTTTCTTTCTGGGCACAGTCTAGAAATTTGGATCCTTTCTCAGCCCCAGTCCATGAAATTCTTGAATTTCCAGCACAGCTTTTTCAGTCTGGTGCGGCTTCCGCTACCATTAGAGTACAACTAGCTGCCATCTTTAATTTTCATATCGGTATGTTTAATTCTAGCATAATGTCTCACCAGCTCTGCAAGGCCTTTATGAAAGGAACATCTCTTCTTAGACCCCCAGTTAGAGATCCTCCCCCTCCTTGGGATCTCAGTGTAGTTTTAGCCTCCTTAATTTTGTGTCCCTTTAAACCGGCAGCATCATGCTCTTTAAAATTTCTTTCTTGGAAGACACTTTTTCTGGTTGCTATCACTTCAGCTAGATGTGTCTCAGAACTTCAAGCACTATGTGTTCGTCCTCCTTACCTGGTGTTTCACAAGGACAGAGTTTCTCTGAGGACCAATCCATCCTTTATTCCTAAAGTCTGCTCAGAGAACAATTTAAATAAATCCATAGATCTCCCAGTTTTCTTTCCTAATCACAACAACAAGGCAGAATACAAGCTCCACCAATTGGATGTACACAAACAGAACTTAGGAACTAAGAAAGACCAGTTATTTCTTTCTTATGCTTTCAACAAACAAAGCCTTCCAGTTTCTAAAGTGACCTTATCCAGATGGTTATCTGATACTATTGCCTTTATTTATCAGTTATGAAATAGAGCTACCAGCTAAACCAAAATGTCATTCCACTAGAGCATTAGCCACCTCTGTAGCTTTTCAGTCTAGGTTGCCCATAGACTCTGTGCAGCTGCCACTTGGGCAAACCCCCACACTTTTATCTCTCATTACAAGGTAGATATAGTCTCACGGAGCAGAGCTTCCTTTGGCTCTACTGTTCTGAAGAGTTTGTTCCAATGAGCCACCCGGGTTTTTAGGTGCTAGGGATGCTGTCCCAAACAGCAAGAATGAAGGCGAGATGGACAAGTTAACATACAGAAGTTATGTACCTACCATAACGTTCCATGTTAGTTGTCTTCATTTCGCCTTCCTCTTGCGTCCCTCCCTCCTTCCCCCTTCCTAGAGGATTGTGAGGAGTTACCTTTTGTTTTCACTGACTGAGTATCTTTATTACTTCTCATGCCAGGTAATTTATAACTCTTTCCTTGTTTGGGTGTATTGGACAACCAGTTTAGGGACTGGTTACTCTACTTATGTGTAGTGTGCGCTATCACATACGAGATCTAGGTAGCTGACGCTGGGCATGCTGGGATAAGGGGTAGCCTCAAGCCAGTAAACAGCTCTCGAGCTATAGAAGATAGCCGAGTTGGAGCCGATGATCGGCTCTGAACCCAAACAGTAAGAAGGAAGGCGAGATGAAGACAACTAACATGGAACGTTATGGTAGGTACATAACTTCTTTTTCTCAGGATTTTGCTACATGTTCTGCCCTCTAACTCTACCATGTTTTGGAATAGCTTTTTTTGAGCAATCTCGTACTCAGCCAGTCTTTTCATTTCAGCCTCTGATTTTTACAGTTTTGTTAGTTCATCTGAACCGTTGTTTAAAGCTTCTTCCTGCTTTTTGTTGTTTGTGTTATACACCTCCTGTGTTTCATTTATTTTAATCAACTCTGAGCACGTTTGACTTATTTTTCCTCTAAATTACTGAAAGTTGTCTCTTCTACCAAAGCAGGAGCTTGAACTGCTTTTTGCTGAGCAGCTACAGAATTCTTCCCAGACAATATTTTCTCTTCACTTTTTCTGGTTGATTTTTCTTTCAGTTTTCTCCAAATGTCTTCTTTGATTGCATTTAGCCAGTGTACTTACTAGACAGTAACTGAATTTTACTCAACCTGACGATATCGCTGGCTGTTGTTTCTCAGTTTCTTTTTTCACAGGGGGAGAGCTGAAATTAAGCTGTTGATCAATGTGCAGCCATCTTAGAAGTCCTCCCTACACCTCCTTCTTAGTTTTTGTTTTTTAGTATGTTGTTTTGCCAGACTGTAGATATATTTTTTAGTCTTAGATATGACCTCTTAGGGCTCATACTTCCTCTCTCAGCATGAAAGCTCTAATTGGCTTGATACCCAAACCTGTCTATTTAAACAGCTCAGCTCCAGCAGCATAATGGACTGGGTACGTGGATGGTGCCCCGAAGTTTTGGAAGCTGGTCAGCTATATCCTATGCTGGACATAACCCAGATAGTTTAGGCTGCTGAAGCAGTTGTCACTCAAACATCTACTGTTAAGTTTACTTAGAAAACTATACATTATCCTGTGTCTATTTTTATGGACTGGGAAGACTGCTGGGATTTACTAGGGGATTAATTTTTGCCTTTAATATGACTAACTCCATTTCAGGTAGGGAAAAAAGACTGCTCTGTCATTCTGACTTTGATTTATAATCAGAAAAATAGGAAATTTAATGGGCGGTGTTGTGTTCAGTTTTTTTCACCAGCTGAAGATTCTGACTCCGAAGAAATTGTTTATTCAGAATTCCCTCCATTTTCTATAAGAACTGTATTTTTCTGAGACTAACTGAAATGAAAGAGGTATTTCAGTGGACACAAAATGACTTCTTTATCTGAACCTGTTTTATCTAAACAGATTGCTAATGCTGACCCCATTCCCTTTGACAATGATGGGAAACTTTTGACAGATTTGGAAAGAAAGTGCATCTGCACTTGTAACATTCTACAAACTACCAAGCTTACATGTTAAAATTTTTACTTCTGTCTTTTTAGAACACAAAAAAGTTAACCTATCCTCTTCTTCCATGCATCTGATGTGACTGATGGGTCTTCGAGCTGTTTGTCAGATCTGAGCCTGCAAAAGTATTGCTGCAGCATTCAGCTCCTCTTAACTTTCCTTCCACAATGCACCTGCGCACACTGGAGAGTGCCCCTTCAGATTTCATTTACTGTGAAAGTGTCTGGACATGATCCCATAGCTATAAAGCAAAGAGGTTCTTTTCCTCTTAATTTTGTTATTTTTGTCTAATTTTTTTTTTTGCCTTTTTGTTATTTCTTTAGAAGTGCATGGTTCAGAGTGACTGAGTTAGATGATAGCTAGTTTCTTATTATTAGAGCTCCTGTTGTCATTGTTTCTTGGTCATTAGTCTATCTCTAGTGCGTGTGTGTAAGATGTCTCAAGTTGCTAGCGTTGTGTGTGCTGTTGGTTATTAGTTGCTTTTGCTTCCTATAGCATTCATTATGGAGGGAAAGAAAAAGATAGAGAGAAGGTTTGTGGGCTGATCACTTGCCTGCTAGTTGTGATGTCTGTAAATCATTCACCAAAGACCCCTCTCTGACTTTCAGAAGAAATGGATAATTAAAGGGCACGTACCTTCTGTTTCTGAGACAAAGAAGCCCAAGACTTCTGGGGACAAGAGTTAACCCTGAGAAAAGAAAGAAAAAGATAAAGATGATCTGAAGAAAAGCCGATGGCAAGGCTTTGATGTTTGCTGTCAAAGTGTCAAAGGATGATACTCATCCTAGGATAGTTCTCACTCCTACTACTTTGGCCCAGTCTGTCTCAGAGCCAATTGTCATTTCTGATAAATAACACAAAAGACTCTCAAGCCGACCATCCTCTGAACAGAAGCTGGCCTTTTTACCTTCTTGACCACCTTCTGCTTCCTCATTTGGATTTTTTAGGTCTTTCAGAAGTGATTTGAACTTCAAACTGGATCATATGATGAGGGCATTCCTGAAGATGCAGATTAAAACAGGGTGTCCTTCTCTCCCCCTCAGCATTTAGGGTGGAATAGGCAAGCTCTTTATCCCCTATTTTTGCTCCTTCCCTGGTCTGTATCTTAGAACTGGTGGTACTGGTGCCAATGCTTCTTCTAGAGCCTATGACTTTGGCATTGACTGGTGCCCGTACCTTGACAGCCAAAGTATTGAACTAGTTGCTCTCAATTCCAAATGTCTCAGAGTCATGTGGAAGTCTGACCTGTTGAATTAACATCAAGTTCTCGGAGTTCTCTGGTGGTTCTGTTTTCAGTGTTTGAGATTTTTGCCTTCAAAACATAGTTGCTGATCCCCTCTTTTGGGCCATCTGCTCTGTCAGGTTGGAAGTTCCTTTGACTTGGCCTGTCTCTTTTCCTAGGTGAGAGGCTTTAGTGCCAGTTGGAGATCCTTGTATCAGGCAGATGTCAGAATTTCAAGTTCACCGGAAGGAGGATTATTTTTCCTCTGAGAACAGAAGCTCAGACTTCTCTTTGCTCAGCTTCCTCCCTTGACAGTCCTTTATTTGTACCTTAGCCTCCTCACGTGCCCACTGTTAAGTTGAAGATCAGGTGCACAAGAACCAGTGCAGTTGTCTGAAGACTCTTATAGTCCACCATATGTTTTTTCAAGAAATAGGATATGCAAAATAAGGCAAATAGACTCCCCTTTGGAGCCTGTCACATCAGACTCCAACTTGGATGATCAAGAAGGCTCCCCCAATCCTCTTCAGAGAATGCTATCTTTGGTGAGAGGCCTTTGCGGTTGTGGGGAGGATTTTCTCCTTGGTAGAGAAGAGACATGCCTGCCCCTCCCAAATTGGCCAACCCTGCCTCATACTGTAATTTGCTGTAAGATTAGACCATCTCTTCCACTTGGGCAGCCAACCTGAATGAACCTCCAGACAGTCCATCAGGACATTGCTATCTCTTCCAACACTTCCCCAGAACATCACACTGATGACGTCCCTTGAAGAGGATGTGTAAGAGGAGGCACTTAAGAAATCCCCCCCAGACACTAATTTTGATGAGGAGGAAGAGTTCCCCAGATCACACCTGAGGAGGTCTCTTTTGGAGACATCCTAGAGCTCCTCCCAAGAGGAATCTGTGTTCCTGGAGACTTTCAGGTCTGGCGCATCTACTACTTGGGTGATTCCTGCAAGTTGATGAGCTCATTGACCTGGTGTCTTGGTGAGCATGGAAGGAGCCAGCCACTTGAGCCAATACCCAAAAGATGGATAAAATCCTACCCCCCCCCCCCAAGACTATGCACACTGGAGTAAGGGAGTACCAGTTGATGCCATAGTTGTGGCAGCAGGTACAAAGAAGGAATTAGTAGAACAGAGTTGTTCTGTTCATCCCCCTAACCAGAAGTCTATGGCGGTGGACAGATTTGGGAAGTGTGTTATGCTTTGGCAACCTTTGCCATTAAGTCAATGAATTATTGGCACATTTTACAAGACTGCAAGGAGCGTTGATCAAGGAGTTTACCAAATCTATTTCTGGGTCCATGTCCTTGAAGGATGAAAGCAGAATCATCTCGCAACTAGCCACCCTCCAGTCTATCTCAAATATGTCCATGAGGTTGATCTCATATGCAGAAGATACCTCATGGGTGTCAGGTTTAGGCATAGACATTAGAAGATGTGCCTGGATGTGCTTATGTGATTTTGTAGGACCATTTAAGTCTTCATTCATCACTGCATCCTTTGACGGATCTTTTCTGTTTGCTGTTTGTGTATGTTTCCCTACTCCTCAGAGGCCCTTCTCCAGGAATCAATGAGGTGGTAGAAAGATGTGGTTTAAGAAATCCCAGGGTCCTTTCCAGGAGTTAGGCTGAGAAATTCCCCCCCAGGGCCAGAGGGCGGAACTCAAATGGAAGATGCCATCCTCGCAACAGAAGTGGTACGCAAAACCAGGGCTTTAGAGATCTTTTCTCAGGTAGGCCTTATCTATGCTTTTGAAGGGAGGCCACACTGTCCCTCTCTGGAGACAGTGTGGGGTCATTTATCCCTGTACCAGAGAGCCTGGCTAGCTATCAGAAAAGATTTCTGGGTGCAGAGGATCATATCCAGAGGTAATATACCATTTTCCCTAACCCCCTCCAACAGTTAGGAAGAAAATTCCCAGTGTTCCACCCAGTCAGAGGGATACAGCATCTCTAGAAATAAGCTGCTAGAAAAAAAGTCATTCAAGGTGTCCCCCAGACAAGAGAGGGGCCAGAACTTATTCAGGATTCCTCTTGGCGCCATGAAAGACAGGGAACATGAGACCAATTCTGGATCTGAGCAGGTTAAACCAGTTTGTTCAGTAACAAAGTTTTGGATGGTCAGGGTTCACTAGATATTTAGGATGCGTACTTTCACATCAAACTGAACAGGCATTCCAGGAGATAGCTATGCTTCTGGCTGGGAGACAGTTATTACCAGTTCAGAGCACTGACCTTTGGTCTTACCACAGCCCCCTGGGTGTTCACCAAATGCATCGCAGTGGTAGCCGCTGACTTCAGACTACTAGGATTCTGAGTGTTTCCATATCTTGACAACTGGCTCCTTACTGCCCCAACCAGGTATCGACTACTACAGACAAGAGGCTACTTAATTCAGTTGTGTTCTCGTCTAGGAATAACAGTAAATTACAACAAGTCTCCACTCATCCCAGCACAGAGTCTGGAGTTCATTGGTGCTCATTTAGACGAATTCAGTCAGATAGCCTCTCTTCCCTCCACTCAGTTAAACACACTGCTGTGCCAAGTTGAGAAAGTGAAACAGAATTCATGTCTTCCAGCTGCAGGCTTTGGGTTCCATGGCAGTTCCATATGAGAAACCTTCATTGGACTCTACTCAATGGTCCATTCTCCAGCAGCCATTATCCATGCCAATCAAGATCACTTAAACATGAAAAAGATATTTTATGTGGTGGATTCATTCAGACCAGCTCTGTGAAGGCCATACCTTTGCTCTTTCCCTTCTCAAGGCCATGGTGACTGTAGACATCTCCCAACTCGGGGGGGGGGGGGGGGGCACTACATGGGAAGGGCAGTCCAAGGTACATGGTCCCTCAAAGAGGACAAGGTGCATATCCGTGTCCTGGAGATAAAAGCTGTCCTCCTAGTGTTGCAGGCCTTTCAAGACATTTTCCTGTCTGGGACAGTTGCATTACAGATGTGACAGTATGTTGGTAGGCTGATACATCACCAAGCAAGGGGGAAACCAAACCTATTTTATTTTATTTATTTATTTATTTTACATTTGTTGACCGGGCTAGTCTAGCTGGATACATGTCCTTTTTCAGTAGAGGCCCGGGGAGAAAAGCTCCAAACATAAAGAGAAAACACAATACATTTACATGTAGTAGAAATAGCATAACATAAGGACAAAAGAAAACAGTGAGCTTACATACTGATTAAATAACATTCACAGAATTGTATAGATAATCTTAAACATGGTTACATTGTGAAGCTGAGAGGTTAAGTTAATAATCTTTGGGATAGGGAAGAGACTAAGACTTCTCTTTCTCGAGAAGCTATGAGATCACTTTCTTATAGCAATGCACATTCTGGGGAAAACTAAAGTGATAGCAGACAAACTAAGTGGATCCATTCTGATGCCTCAAGAGTGGTGTCTCAATATCAATGTGGCAGAGAGAATTTTCTATCAATGCGGCCAGCCATGCTCTCACCTCAACAACAGGTGCAGCAGATTCTTTGCCCTGATCCCTCCATTGGGGAAAATCACAGAGAGATGCTGTAGTTCACAACTGGCCCTCCGGTCTCCTTTATGCATTTCCACCCTTGCCACCAATTGCCAAGTTTTTACAGAAAGCAATTCAGTTGAAGGGCACAGTTGTCCTCCTTGCACCTTTTAGGCCTCGTCATATTTGGTTCCCATTCCTCTGGCATCATCATCTACATCCACCCTGGATTCTGGATCCAACTTCAAACTTCCTGTCTCACCTGACAACCATGACTCATCTGGATATTACAGGCCTCAAGTTGACCACATGCTTTCTCCAGTTCCACTAATTGCTACGTAGCCCAGGCTGTACTTCCCAGTCCATCACATTTTGTTGTGTTCCCATAAGGCTTCCATTAGAAAGGCTTACAAAAATAAATAGAACAAAATTTTCTTCTTGGCTTTTAGCAAAGATCTGGACGCCTTTTCAATGCCTGTGCCAGCAATCCTTGAGTTTTTAGCTTCAAACTTCAATGAACTAACTTGTTTTTCAACTATTAGAGTTCACATGGCTGCCATTTCTAATTTCCACCTGGGTACAATAACTGTTCTTTAGTGTCTTCTAAACTATGCAAGTCTTTTCTCAAGGGAGCTTTTTTGCTTAGACCTCTGTTAAAAGATCCTATTTTAATATAATGCTCCAGGCCTTAACTTGATTGCCTTTTGAACCTTCAGCCAAAGCAGACCTCAGATTTGTGTTTTGGAAAACAATTTTTCTAGTGGCTATTAGATTAGATCAGCTAGAAGAGTATCCGAACTCCAGGCTCTACCATTTAAAGCCTTCTTACCTGATTTTTCACAGAGACAGGGTGTCATTGTGAACAAACCCATCCCTTTTACCTAAGATAACTTCTGAGTCAAATGTAAACCAGGTCATTGATCTCCCAGTTTTCTTTCCCAACTTTTCAAACAAAGGGGAGTATATGTTACACATGTTGGATGTACACAGACTACTTCGTTTTTACCTTCATAGAACCAAAGACTTTAAGAAATCTGACCAGTTATTTGTTTTCTTTTCTTCTACTAGGTTAGGCAAGCCATTATCTAAAGTTACATTGGCCAAGTGGTTGACTGATTGTTTAACCTTTGTCTACTATGATCTATGATACATTAAGATTATATTTACTAAAGCCTCCTAGCGAGCTCATTTCATGAGGTCTGTCTCTGTTTCTTCAAACTTCTGGTCTAGAGACTCTTTAGATGATATTTGTGCAGCTGCTACTTGAGATAATCCCCACACTTACATTGCGCATTATAAGTTGGATTTAATTTCCAGGAAGAGAGTGGTATTTGGCTCAGCAGTGCTCTGGAATATCCATCCATGAAGGCCTCCCAAGGTTTTAGTAGCTGGGGACTCTGTCCCATCAGTTGAGGAATGAATGAAAATGACATCAGATAAAAAAATTATGGGCAAGGTCATCATAATGTTCCATCTGTGTTGTCCATGTTTATTCTTCCTCAACTTCCCTCCCACCTATCCCCTTCGTTTGCTTCTGGAGAGATCTAAGAGTTGTACAGGAGCCTTTGTTCCTTGTTTGAGATCCAGCTTCCCTTTTCTTTTCTACCTTTGGTTATTTCTGTAATAGGTTGTGCTTTTACATCTAGAGGTGGCAAACTCGATCTGAGGTACATTAGGTTGGAGGGGAGTTATGGCTAAAGGGAGGAGCTCTAGAATTCTAGGATCCAATGATCTGGTAGAAGCAGCTGAGTCAGATTCAAGTCTCTGATTCGAACCCCCATCATTTGAGGAAGGATGGGATGATGTGGTGAGTACATAACGTTTTTTGTAAGAATCCATCAGAGGAGATTAGTAAAGATTGGGAATAGAGACTGGCAAGGTAATTTACAGAGGAACAATGGAAGGATGTATGTATGCCTCCCAAGTATGCATTAAAATCTAGAAGGTTTAAGAATTTTGCTTGGAAGTGTTTGCATAGGTATTTTAATACCCCAAGCAGACTTCAAAGATGTTTTCCTCTGGTAGACAGCAAATGCAGGAGATGAAGTGAGGAGAGAGAGGTAACTGAGAACATTTTTGTGGGAGTGCAGTGACTTGGCACATTTTAAAACTTCCCTGCAGAGTACTCTGTCAAAAGTATTGGGGAGAAAATGGCATTAACTAAGGAAATAATTATTTTGAGCTGAGACACATGATCTGAATTTTCTTGACTTAGTAAGGTCTCATTAAATTTAATTCTGTTGTCTGTCATAAAAGCAACTGCTAGAAAAGGGATCTCAAAATCTAGACCAGTAGTAATTGAAGTTTTGAATATTGTTAGAGATAAAAGAACTGTTATCAATGAGAGGAAAAATTAAGGACAGTAATTAATAGAGCTAAAGGAATTTTTTTGTGGGCGGAGAAGAGGGCAAAGGTCAGATGGGATATGTTGAGCCTTCCAATAGAACTAGCTGGTTTAGGACTACCTGATTTGAAGGGATATTTTAGAGCTGCACAGTTAAGACTTGTATACATAACTCGAGCAGAAACTGTAATTCAAAGTGGAAACGGGTGATGATATGAAATGAAAAAGGGGGCGGAATTTACTGGAGGAGACTGGCAAAGGAACCAGTGTAATGGGAACAAATAATTAGAGAGGGAAAGGAAATAGAATGGGAAGAGGCCAATAAGACATTTGCACTGCAGACTAGAAACTGCCTTCCCTATCAGGGATTGATGTCCGAGTACAGGCAAAGAGAAAGGGATAAGTGAATCTTAAGTGAAAGACATGCTCTGGTAGAGTTTTTAGATGAATCTAGAACCAGACGCTGCTGTAAAAAAGGAATAATTAGTAGGGCATATAGAATATTGCACAATAAATGTAGGAACCAACAAGAGGAAGTTAGTAAAGATCGGGAAAAGAGATTGGATAGGCAGTTCACAAGGAAACAATGCAGGGACATGCGTATGGCTCCCCTATATGCAGCAAGGTCTAGAAGATTTAGGATTTTTGCTTGGAACTGTTTGCATAGATTAGTTTTATACCCCATTCAGACTCCACAGAATTTTTCCTCAGGTAGATGCCAAATGTTGGAGGTGTGATGGGAAAGAAGGAGATATCTGGAAACATATATTTCTGGAGTGTAATCAGTAGGCAGACTTTGCAATTTCCCCTGCGGAGTCCACTTTCAGCAATATTAGATGAGCAAATGGCATTAACTATGGAAATCATTCTTTTGATCTGGGACACATGATCTGAATTTCTTAGACATAGTAAGGTCTTGTTAAGTTTAATTCTGGTGGCTGCCGAAAAACAGTTACTAGAAAGTGGAAGTCAGAATCTAAACCAACTGTATTTGAAGCACTGAATATTGTAACAGAGATAAAATAACTGGAATTGGGATCTTTGGAAAAGGGTAGGAGCAAATTACATAGAAAAACTGGAAATTGTGGTAACAGTACATATAGGACAATGTTTTGGAGGAGGAGTGAGATTTAAGGGAAGGCAGGAAATGAGCAATTTTTGTAATGTTGGATCGATGATAGTTATGTAAAATACATGTGATATATAATGTTTGTAACTGGGAACCTTTTAGTATGGCTTGTTTTCTTTTATGTAAATATATGTTTGCCAATGTTTTAAGTCATAATTCAGTAATAGTGTTTAAACCATAGATAAAAGAAATAGAAATGATCTATAGCAAAGAGAAGAAGCAAATTGCATGTAAATAAATGAAATGTGTGGGAATAATGCATGCCGAATAATGGTCAGATGGAGGAGGGAGTTTTAAGGGATAGCAGGACTTGAGCAATATATGTAATGTTGGAGCAAAAATGACAGTTGTTATAAAGAAAGAAAACATATATGTAGTGTATAACCCATGAAAAAAATGTTAATATGGTTTGTTTTCTATATGTCTTAAGTGCATATTTAATAAAGGTATTTAAAAACATGTAATCTCTTCTTGCGGCTTATGCACAATGAGATGATAACACTGCCTATGCAGCTAGAGCAGGGATAACAGTGAGGTACATTGCCTGGTTGCATTTATGCTACTTTGCAGACAACTTCAAGGTGTTCTTTGCTAATGTGCCCCATATGATGCATCTTCTTTGTATGGTCCAACTCTGCAAGAATGGATGCAGAAGTGTGAGTGAGATGGAAAGACTGTCTGCCATCACAGTCAGATATGAAAATCCACAGAGGTTGTACAATGCTAACCAAAAAGGGTCCAAATCATTATGGTTCCAAAAACCCAAACATTAATTATTCGACTCCACCTTGTGCAGGAGAGATCAAGGCAGAGGCAGGACCTTTCATTGGATGCAGACCCAGAGGTTGAGGAGGTCCACAGAACTAGAATTTTTGTGGCCAGATTTTCAACTGGCAGCAAAATCATCCTTGATGGTCTGCCTGAATGCTCCCCTCCGGAGTCATTTTGGGGAGGGGGGGTGTCTATCGCTGTTTTCACTAGTGTGGATGGCCATCACACAGGCTTCTTGGGTACAAGGGATAATATGTAAAGGCTATTCAGTATCCTTATCCCAGTGCCTCCCCCAGTTAAATTGGCTGCTGTAAGATGCATTACCCCATCAACAAAAGAGAGGGAAAAAGGAGGATGTTGTCCTAGGCTCAAAAGACGTTAATCCAAGAGTTCCCCCCAGACCAGATTGGGTCAGGATATTACTCAAAATTCTTTTTGGTTCTGAAGAAAAATGAGAACCTCAGGCTTATCATGTCTCTAAGCCAGCTAAACTCCAGTTCAGGATGATCACTGTACAGTTCATACTGCCATATCTTCAGGCAGTTGTCTGGATGTGCTCTAAGGACTTTCGAGACCCTTACCTTTGCATCAAAATTTTCAAAGCATCCAGAAGATTCCTTTGCTTTTGGTTAAGAGTCCATCATTTTCAGTTCAGAATCCTGCCCTTCAGTCTCAGCAGAGCCCCACAGGTGTTTATGAAATGTATGGTAGTGGTTGTAGCCCATCTGAGGCTACAAGGGAACAGAGTCGTTTTATACTTTCAGTTGGCTTCTGGTTGCTACAACCAAGGAAATGTTAATAAAAGCCAGGAATTACTTTCTCTAACTGTCCTTGGGAATATCTAGTACCAGGGGAAAGTCTGTTATTCAGCCTAGTCAAAGTATTCAATGTATCAGTTTCCACTGGATATAGTAACTTGTTTAGTTTCCCTTACTCAGGGCTGGCTACTGGATCCCTGAGAGATTATCTCACCTGTTTGGGGAAGCCTCACCTGGATCTCCACAATGTAAAGTTAACCACATGGTTCCTCCAGTTCCAGTAATGACCTGCAAAGTTCCCAAAACTTATCAAAGGGTATCACAGTTTAAACAGAGCTTCTATCATGTTTGCCAGATCCATCGTAGATGGGTCAGTATGGAGCTTGTCTAAGTGCAGGAATACTTTGGCTCCCTGCACACTCGAGTGAGCTGTGAGTATGGCCGTGTTCTTGGAGAGCACCTCGGGGGCAGAGGTGAACTGGGAATGACTGATTGTCTGATGTAGTGCATAAACCTTATGGGCATCTTGGTGGTTTATATGTGGAAGTAGGTATTATGGAGGCCTAAGGAGCACTTCCATTCTCCTTTTGGTCGACAAGGAAGGCTAGACTGAGTGTGACCACTCAGAATGTTTTTGGGGTTGGATATATTATTTAAGCTGACAAGATCTAAAATGAGCCTGAGTTAGTTTGTCTTTGTTGTCACCAAAATTATTCTGGAGTAATAATGCAGGGCTTTTGGGTCTTCTTTTACCTCTTTCCTTATGAGTTTTAGTACCTTAAAAGAGTCCCAAGTATGCAGAAAAGTCCAGAAGGTTTGGGATTTTTGCTTGAAGTACTTACATATGTATTTTTATACCCCAAGCAGATTTCAGAAAATCTTGTCTCAGATAGATAGCAAATGCTGAAAGTGTGTTGGGAAAGAGAGAGGTACATGGGGGCTTTTTGGTAATGTAGTAAGTTAGCAGATTTTAAAAATTCCTTTCAGAGTACTTTGTCTGCAATTTTAAGGGAGCGAATCATGTAACTAAGGAAATAATTCTTTCAAGCTGGGAAATAGGATGTGAATTGCTTATACGTATAGTAAGGCCTAAGTTTAATGCTATTAGCTGCCAAAAAAAACTAGAGTGGAAATCAGAATCTAAACAAACTATAATTGAGGTACTGAATATTGTAAAGGAGATGAAGAACTGGAACTGGGATATTTAGGAAATGGAAGGAGCAAGTCACATAGTAGTAAATGGAATTTGTGGGAACACTGCATGCAGAATAATAATCTAGACTTGTGTGTAAGTGAAGGTAGGAATTGAGCAATTTATGTAATGTTGGAGCGAATGATAATTAAACGTATATGCATACTGCCTAAAAATTTTACTATAGTTTGTTTTTCTTTTCTGATAATGTATATATACCTATACTGTCTAAAACACAATTTTAAAAAGATGATTAAAAAATTGAGTTTTAGTACCCCCCCATTTGATTTTGTTGGTGGATGTCTGGCAAAGATAGCAAAGATGTAGGGGACAGAAAAAAAAGGAGCAGCATATTCCCCCTGAATATCTTTTCCTTTTTAAACACCTTGTTAAAATATCACTTACGACATAGGCAAACCTGCATTAACAGAAAAGAAAACAACCATTTTAACATTTTCCATTTAAATATAATATGCATTACATATATTTTCTTTGCTACTGTCATCAGTCCACCATTGCAAAAAAATTGCTAATTTTCTGCCTTCCTTTAAACCTCACTCCTTCACTTCCAGAGCATTATTAGGCATGTCTTGTTCCCACCATTTCCATTTCTATATAATTTGTTCCTTCCCTTTTTTTAAAGATCCTGCTTCCATTTCTTTTATCTCTTGCATAATATTCAATATCTCAAATATATTTCATGTAGACTTTGATTTCTGTTTTCTAGTAACTGCTTTTGGCAGCCAACAGAGTTAAACTTAACAAGGCCTTACCATGTCTAGGCAATTTAGATCCTGTATCCCAGCTCAAAAGAATCATTTCTTTACTTGCAGCCATTTACTCACCCAAACTTTCTGCTAGAATAATTTCTATATGGACTTTTAAAAATCTGCCAGCTCATTGCACTCCCAAAACAAATGTTCCCAGTTATTTCTTTCTTCTCCATCACACCTCCAACATTTGCTGTGTACCTGTGGAAAAGTTTTTTGAAGTCTGCTTGGGGAATAAAATACCTCTGCATACACTTCCAAGCAAAGATCCTAAACTTTCTGGACTTGGTTGCATGCTTGGTAGCCGTATATATGTCTTTCCATTGTTTTGTTGTAAATTGCTTTTCCAGTCTTTCTTCCCAATCTTTTCTAACCTCTTCTGATTGATTTTTATAGTTATCATGCAATATTTTATGTCATTCTAATTATCCCTTTTTTAACAGCTGCTTCTGTTTTAGATTCAACTAAAAACTCTACAGGTCTTTCACTTAAAATTCCCCTATCCTTTTGTGTTTGCCTGTGAAAAATTATGTGACTCTGCTTACTGCTTGCTTGCTTGGTGCTTGCTGTGGGATTTGAAGTGTTCTTAAGACACTCAGTCTTGCTGGCTGGATTCTGCTAAAATTCAAAGTCTGGTTATATTTGCATTCACAGTCTGTTGCATACAGAAACTTGCAGAATATACTCTGATGAGAGAATATACTTTGCAGCATCAACTTTAGAGAGCAGTAACAAATAACTTTTTATAATAAACCAAACGGAACAATGTTGCAGCTTAAAGTACTGTTCCAACTTTACTTCTCATATAGTACAGATGATGTGAGAGATATAACATTTACCTCAGGACAAATGAGTCCCTACCATACCTCTAACATAACTGGATTTATACAGCTCTTTATATACACTTTTAGTCATGCATAAACATATACATTTCCTCTTGATATTCTATTTTGGAGAATTGCTCATCCTGTAGAAACAATACTAAGCTTCCTTGTTTAACAATGTCTTGTAAGAGACCAGCTTTTCTGACAGTGTGAACATCCTGTATTCTATTTGGATCTTTGTATAAGAACATCTGTTCTTTTGCCAATGCTGATAACAGTGTCCTGTTGTCCATACAGAAAAACATGTTTTTGAGGAAACACATTGTTCTGACAGTGTGAACATCCTGTATTCTATTTGGATCTTTGTATAAGAACATCTGTTCTTGTCCCAGTGCTGATAAACATGTCCTGTTATCCATGCAGAAAAACATATTTTTGAGGAAACACATTGCCACAGTGTCATTGTCCATTCTTTAAAAGCAGATTTAGCATTTTTGCTTTTGCATACAGACTGTTTTTAAGTCTGTAAGGGAAAATGTCCATTCAGCAGGTTCCTTATTTTCCAAGCCATGGTCATTTAGTATTACTGCTGATCACATATTACTAAACTCTGTTTCTGCATTTAAGCAAGCTTTTTCTTTCAGCATATTTACAACAGAATCAATTTCAGCCTTATATTCATAAAATCTAACAGCCTGTATTCTGAGACCAAGCCCTGGTAGGGAAGGCAGTCTTTAGCCTGCAATCCTAATGTCTTCTTGGCCTCATCTCACTCTATTACCTTTCCCGCTTGAGTTATTTGCTCTCAATAACTTGTTTCCTTTGCCAGGTTTCTCCAGTTAATTCCAGCCCCCTATTGCCTATATTCTGTGCCCTTACTTGCAGTCATCCTTATTGGCAAAATCTCCTTTCACCATTCTAATACTGGCTTAATTCTTAGAATACTTTCTGCTACTTTATGACTGTAAAATTCTTATCCTGCCTGAATACTGTTCCCTTACTTATATGTCCTTGATGAACTTCAGTCAGAGAGCGCCTCCAGAATGGATTGTTTGGTTAAGGTCACAGGACTGTTGCTGTACACTCTGGAGATGACCAGATCCTCTGGTAACTGCTAATAACTCCATTCTTTGGGTCTGTGACTTTACTGGAATTTTGATTAAGGGGACTATCTATTTTCTGTATTCTGCTGCTGCTGTTGTGTACTATACTTGAACCACATTGTTGTGCTGGATCCTGTGTGTTATATTAGCTGTGGAGAATGGAAATAAATACCCACAGCAATATGAGGATCTCATCCTTCTCCATAAGGTTTTCTTTACGTTCCTTGCCTGACAGGAGAGGTCAGTGAAGTGGAGCTTGGGAAATGTTTCTTTGATGTCCTTGGTTAATATGCAAGACTTAGCTAGGAGTGCTGGTACTAGACAGTACTGGATACTGCTGCTCTAACCGTTCCTTCTGTCCTGTTGCACGTATTGCAGGACATAAGATTGCTTATGACTGACAGAGTTGTTGCCTAAGTCTTCATCTTGTCTTTCACTGGCCCATCCAGTAACCTTTACAGCTTATGGTGCATTTTATCATCAAAGTTCCTTCAGAAATGCACTATGCCACACTACACTACATTGTAATGTAGTTCAGCTCCTCTAAGGCAAAGAGCTGGATGCAAATGCATGCCTCCTAAATCTGTCACCCTTGACTTCCCTGGGTGGTGAGTGGACAGCGTGACCCTGAAGAGTTGGAGCCTTACTTAAGGCCACTGGAGAGACTGTGATATTTGACTAGGGAGAGAGTGCAGAAACTGAACGTTGTTTTGTAGATTTGAAAATGTCAGCTTTCTTTTGAACAGGAACAGACTGCCATGTCTTGGTTTTTCAGTGCAATTTCGGAGTCACTTTTCAAGATGTCTAACAAAGATAGGACCTCCCAGGAGGACTGTGAGGTAAACTGACCTGCCTTTTGCAAACATCTTTGGTGAGATGGAACACTGTCAGGTGGCCAGCATCCTTTTGTTGCAATAGCTGCAAATGTTCCCCAAACTTGGTGTATTCAGGGGGGGGTAAAGGTGGGAATTGGCCTTTCTTCCTTGTCAAAGTCATCAACTGGGGTATCTCACTATATTTGATCTTTGCAAAAACATTCCTAGGCCTTTTAGGAGGAAGCTATGAATTAGAAGAGTACAAAACTAATTTAGCTGAAAGAGGGACTGAAAAACATTGTGGTTAACTCTTTAGAGGAGCTGGTAATCCATACCATTGGAGTGGCTGTTGGGGTGAAAGGTGTCTAATTAGTTTAAATATCCCATACAAGAGGGCTGGAAGATAGGTAGGGAATTTTATGTCAGTGGGAGTGGAGCCAGTGATACAGTCATCTGAACTGTTATGTGTAAAGGGGCTCAATAACACAGTGTCAAACTTGCGGAATTAGCTCCAGTGCCAGCACAGCTGATGTCAGAGAAGTAGTACTACAAGGGTTACCATTGCAATATCAGAACATTGGTAAGGCTGGTGACTAGATATGACATCAGGAGTGTCCAAACTGGAGGTTCCAACACCAGCAACATTACTGTTAATTGGCTAAGGTAAAAACAGAACCAACAATAGAACCATTGGAGCTGGTGACATTGGCAGCATAGATAATGAAGTTACAGATGGAGATCTGAAACTTAAATGACAACTCAAGTCGCAGGGAAAGGGGAGGTGGCTTGAAAACTCCTTCATGAGCACTCACGATAACCTTATCCAATTAACTTATACTAGTAAAACTGGTGATTAGAGGGACCTGGGTGTGTCCAGCTTGGAGGCAAGAAACCAAGACTGAACAACAATGATTTCTTGATTGTTAGGTTCCACAACTAGTGAAGTGGAAATTCTGACACATTTCTTAGTGACTGAGGAAGCCTCTTTCAATATTCAGTGTTCTGCTTCTGCTGTTGTGTACTATGGACCATAAGGCTGTAGTGGTACAAAACTTTGCTATCATGAAGATAGGTGGAGTATTATCAGGGAAAGGCATTTTCGAAATAGATTTAAATTTGTTATTTTAGGAAGGGAAAAAGTTGTATATTTACTGGAAGAACAACAATTTTTTTCTGACTTTGTGCTAAGAGAAGAACTAAACTAGGTGACTTATTGGGTTTTCTTTCTGTCTGGGTAGTGGAAAAAAATGGGACAGTAAATATGTTTAAAGTTTTTGTCAGTGTCTCTACCTTGCAGTCTAGTTGAAAGCAGAGCAGAAAGACCAGTGGGGAAATAATATGCACTTGTTCTAATAACGTTTGTGGGTAGAATAACCTGACCCAGGCACACTTTCTTAACAGAGCTTTAGATATTGCAAGATGGTTTAAACCTTGGCCAGTTTAGAGAAAGCCAAGGAAATTACTTTTTGACAGAAAAAATGTCAGAAAATGTTTTTTGTGGCTCAAACTAGAAGGAATACAAGGCATGAAGGTAATGACTTGTACTCACGTGCACCACCAACCTTAAAGTACATCACTGATGTCTGTTACCACAGCTCTAATAAATGCTGTAATTAAGTAACAAGTGTATACATTAGCTTTTCATTTACCTCAACACTTTACTCTCTATATAAATGTCTTTCAGACTCCAGGGCATTAGTACATTTTTCTAGTTGTAATAATTTTGCATGTAGTTTTATAAACTTTGTTGACTTGCAGGCTGCTACATGTACTGGCATATTAGTGTCAGTATAGTTTTTTGAGATGCACAGACTTCTAGAATAAATGTTTTCTTGACAGATGAAATATATATGATAGCTTTCAGTTTATTAGGAGTTTATAGAGGCATGGAGGTTTGTCTATGAGCCACGCCAGTGAACCAGATGACAAGAGCTCACTGATCAAGGCACTTTACTAGCCAGCAGAGGAGGAGGAAGACTGATGGGCAAATGCCTGCTAGCCCCTCACTAGGGGGGGGTTGGGGGGTGATCACACAGCATGCGTTGTATTTACAATCCCTGGTGAAGACTGGAAATAGAAAGAGACCTAATTCTATAATGCGGGTTATCTGTGGGATCTTTGATCTCGGTGGCTGGCGACAAGGTATAGTACCACCAAGTGTATGCCAAGTCATTAGGACCTTCTGTGGATGTCCAGGGAGAGCAAAAGGGCATAAGCAAAAGTCTGCTAATGGCTCTCTGGATGATAAACAAACAGCAGCTCTGCTGTTGCCCTACATAGGAATAATTAGCCAGAGAGGTGCATATGGCATTGTGATGCTTTGTTCATAGAGGATAGGTGTTCTTAACCTTTTCTTTAAAGCTTGTACATTTGTATGTGGTATTTAGATATTTGTGTAGTTTTTCCTGAACGCTTTGTAGTTTGTGATATTTCTGAGATCTGAGGGGAGGTGGTTCCTTTTGGCAGTACTAGCTTTTGACAAGCTTTTTATTTCTATGGTGAGACTGCAGATTGGGCAGTACAGAGTAAGTGGTTTCTCTTCCTACTGTTCTAAAGAGTATGAGTTGAGTTGAAGTTAACTCTGAGGGATGGGCACAAACCACTGTTTTGAGTTTTAAATGTGCGCTATTAGGAGGGTGCAGTCTGCCCATTTTGAGTGTCATTTTTCTGGAGGGATGTTCAATGGTGTTCAAGTTGAGGTGTAGTCATTTGGAGTCTGTTTGTGTTATAGTATGAGTTAAGAGAGAGAAATTTTAGGGTATATTTGATTCTGGGAATGAGGGCACATTTTGCTATGTTATGTTTGGCACTGGAGTGAGATGGTTAGTGATAGATTGAGGCTTTTAACTGTACAGTGACTTTACCTATGCAGTAATGTCTGTATTTCTGAAAGATAAAGTTGGATCAGGGCCAAGATGCTTGTGTTCTACTACCGACTGAATAAAGCTCCAATTAAATGTTCTTTTCCCTGGATGAATATACATTAAGTGACGGTGGTAAATAGCAATGAGGGTGTTGTGATCATTTTTGCAACAATGCTGTGAGGAAACGAGCAGTATTTATGTAGATAGTCTTTCACTTCATCATAGATTAATTTTTCAAAATTCTTGGTTAGTATAGATTTTGGCTGGAATTCGTCTGGGGATGATGCAGCAGTTCTTTTGGGAATGGAGGTTATAAGGAGATGTTTGAATTGATTTAGGGAGAATTATTTCTGGGGAGACTTAAAGGCTGAAGATGTGGACAAATGTTTTTTAATTATTCCTGGGGAGACTGAGAGGCTGAAGAGGTGGACAAAAGGTTTAGAGAGTGGCTTGGCTGCCATCTTATGGAAAGTCAGTTGGTAAACTATTGGTGAATGTTTTTTTAATTGGAGTCAGTTTTTAGTAAGACTTTTACATAGCTTTAGATGAGATTTCTCTGAGGTAAAATGTGGGAGCAAATGGTAGAGACTGACTGGAGAAGTCAGAGATGGGAGTGTTTGTAGGGTTGTAGTTAGAAGTCGGAGTTAATGTGTTAGGAGGTCTGGGAGGAGTGTTTGAGTTTTGAAGGATGGTGGTAGTGGGGGCATATTTGTTGAGGTAGTGGGAAAAAGGGGGGGGGGTCAGTGTAAAGGGTATCAATTTCCCTCCAGAGTGAGTAGCATAGCTATTTTACCTGCAGTATTATCTTTATGCCTATCAGTGTAAGGTAAGCTGTGTCTGACATGCTTTTCCAGAATTTTAGTGAGTGAAAAGTTGGATGTTTGCATTTTTTTTTCAGAAAGATTATTTAGTTTGCATCTTTGTCTTAATGCTATAATTTTTTTTCTGTTCATTTAGAATGACTTTTCACAGCACCCAGGATTTTTTTCTATATGTGAGAAAGTTTTTAATCCTTAGATTAAACCATGGACAGGTTTGTCCCTTTAATTCCTTTTAGTAAGGGGGAAATGTTTTAGTATAGAAGTGGTGATATTAGAGGTTGAGAACAATGATGGGACCTGTCCTCTTATAAAGAGGAGTCCAATATGGCTAGTCTAACATCCTTTTTAGATATATAATTATGTCTTGTCTCTATAAATATAGGTCAGGAGCACAGAGCTTTCCATGAAAGGATGGACTGAATGGGGAGATGATTTCTGAGGAAAGTAAGTAAACTGGATATTTGATGTTATGGGGGTGTCGATGATAAATCAAGAAGGGAGTTATTTCCTGTTTTGGATTAGGTTTAGTATGGGTAGAGATAATTTGTGTGAGGTTGTACTGGAACAGGAATGTGTACATTTGATTTCCTTTAGCTGATAATTCTGGGCGACTTTAACCTCAGTGCTTTGCGACTTTATTTTTATTGGCTAATTGAAGAATGTTTCTTCCTGTGTTTTGCAGTAGGACAAATGGAGTTGGGGAGAAATTTATAATACTGCTACCAAGAGTGTATGAGAGCCTATGTCTCCTGAGACACAGATTCAGTTTGTATGTTTTTTCTAAAATGGGAAATTATTTGCTATGAACAGATGTTGAATGACTGATTTTTAATAAAAGCATGGCACCACTTCCTGCTCCCTAAGAATTATTGAGAAAAATATTGAAATTGCTGTTATGGTATGTTTTTGGTACTATGATATAATTCTGGCAAACCACAGTGGACCACAACTGTAATCACTTCACTGCAGTTTATTACTAAAACATAAGCACTTTCATCAGTTGTAAAAAAGACTTCATCAGATGTAATATCCCAGTCATCAGTTAAACAGTCATAAATACAGCATGCACAAAAACTGTTCACCCTTGTGAAATTAGTGAATAAATGGGAGACTGTAAAGCATCACACACATTAGACACAGGAACAGACATGTGAGATGTGGCTTTAAAACAGGGATTTGCATAGAAAGACTTGAATTTGAACTTAGGACACTGAATGGAATGAAAAAGTAACTAAGTGAAACAGTTTTTGTTCTTATTAATATTTGTATAAAAAATTATGATATAAATTACATGTTACATTCTAAGTAGTTATAGTAGCAGCCATAGGTATTTTAAAAGTTAGGTGGGAAAAGTCTCATCAGTGATTGCTATATAAATTAAACATATTAAAGCAAAAAAAGTAATTTTTCTTAGGCGTAAGGTATGTGACCTTTGTTTACATTGTATCAAGTAAGAAAGGGTGGATATAAGTAAGTTAAAGTGAATGTAATTTGATCTTGGGCTGCTGTGATGGGGATGCGAAAGTGTATTAATCACTTTATATGTACAATTAAGATCATTTCTTTTGATTTTATAGAGGTGGATATCTACATTATTGCCTTGGATTAAAGTGGGAAAGTTTTTCTGTCTTTTCTTATGCAAATAAACTTGAACAATAAGATAAAAAGGTATAAATGTTGGCTCTAGGTGATTTGATCACATTAACTAACATTAATGTGATATCCCAAGCTCATGTAAAAATGGTAAAAACAGGATTTGATGATGATGAAAGGCATAGAAATGTTAGTTCTTTCTTTCATCTGCAAAGTCATTAGCTATGCTTCCATTATCAAAGGCCTTCACTGGAAAGCAATAAGTCTGCAGGTATAGTCATGCAAGGCTTGAACAATGTACATTTGCAAAGTCAGCAGCATTTGTATTAAATGGGAGATTAGTAGAAGTCGAGAGCTGCAATCAGTTAACCATGAGAAGTCTGAGCACTGTCTGCTGAGTGAGTTGTACAAAGTACAGTTAACTTTTAAAAGTATGTTGGCAAGTAGTTTGGTGAAAAATAAATGCATTTAGAAACTGTGATAAGTGAATAGGTTATACAAATAGCTGCCTCCCCAACAGATTTAGATTATTTATTTAAAGGTAGCTAGTGCAGTTTTTCTTAAAGGTAAAAGTTAATGCTTGCTGAAAACATGCAATCTTTTTTTGTTTGTTTTTTTCACATTTGGGAGGGAAATAGAGGTAAGAAAAGAAATTATAGCAATTAGTGTAAATGGGAACAGAGGTTGTTGCATACACTTTAGCATGGGTATTCCTAATTTTAAATTCGGTAATGCCTTTGGGTGTAGTCATCAGTTTGTGGCAATTGTTTCTATCCAGAGGGGTGAACTTTATAGTTGTATGTTACAAAAAACCTTCTTGACCAAAAGAGGAACAGAACAAAATGAACCACCAACAAAGATTTAGCGCTTTCATTCTCAAACTTTAATAAGAACTTCTTCAGAAACAAACCTACTCACAAACCACTTTTAAATACATTAAAACCAATGAAAATTTTCCACATCATAATTGATTAAACCATTTCAGCGCACACTTAATGCTAAAGTTTTCATTTAGGTCTCAGGGCATATCTGCACTCAAAAACAACTGCCATCAAAGCTCCTTGAGTTCAAGTAAACCATTCACATTACCAATAAAATCACTAATGCCTTCTAACACTAAAAAACTTAAAAGCATTTACAATTTGTGCAAACCCTACTATGTTTTGTTAAAGCATTTCTTAAATCATTATTCAGGATTGCTCTATAATATTCCTTCATACGATCTGACAGTCTGCGTGTGGTCTCTCCCACATAAAACGAATAGCAAATGTCACAAATTCTCAAATTCAAGGATATAAATGGTATGGTAGTAAAGAAAAGTTAGCTTTATTTGCTGTTGATGTTATTTTGTACTTGATAAATCCAAAAAAGGACATTTTGGTGTTGTAGAACAGTCTGGGACAGGATATAAAATAACATAAAAGAAGATGAAACCGAAGGTTATAATGGTAAACTGTGTATTCACACATGGATTGGTTCTGCACTGCAATTAGTTATTTAAGTGTATGGGATTAAAATGATTCTGTTATAGCAGCTAAAGGTATGTGGGTAGATACTAAACAGAAGATAAAAAATTATGGATAAGAATAGCAAGATGCAAATACTGAAAATGTTTCTAGTCCATTTAGTTGCATATACAGGTCTGACATATAAGCAGAGAAATTGAGTACCATGATTAAAAAAAATGTAAATAATTTAGGAGAGGAAGGCGAAAAGAGTCAAGTGGAGTATGTTCATTCTCTCTATTGTAGAAGGTTTTGGATTACCTGATTTAAAAGGGTACTTTAGAGCTATGCAGTTAAGGTTCTTGTATATAACAAAAGCAGGAGGTTATAAATCAAATTGGAAATGGATTATGATGAAACAGGAGAGTTCAAGGAGTAAGAAGACAATAGGCATTTTGGACGCAAGTCCTTAAGGAGAATAATGAACAACATACAGAATGTTATATTCACATAGTAGCTGAATTCATTCTAAGAACTAAGCCAACTTCTAAGAACTAAGCCAACATGAAAATTAAATTTTACAATAGGAATTGACTACAAATAGGGATATAGAAAATGGGCAAGAGCGGGCTGAATTTACTGGAGAAAATTAGCAAATGAACCAAAGTATTTGAAGCAAATAACTCGAGAAAGAAAAGCAAAAGAATGGGATGAGGCCAAGCAGAAGTTTGGACTGCATGTTAGATGGTACTTTCTGTACCTACAATTGAGGTACAGAAGTAGTATAGGAAAAGAGAAATGGATAGTGAGTGCCAAGTGTAAAGCAACTCTGGTAGAGTTTATAATTGGATTTAGAGCTAAAATTGCTGCTAAAAAGGGGTAATTAAAAAGGCATATAAAATAGCACATGGTAATTATAAAAATCAGTCAGAGGAGGTTAAACACTGTTGGGAAGAAATAATTGGAAAGGCAGTATACTAAAGAGTAGAGGGTGAACATCTAAATCTTTCGTAAGTATGCAACAAAGTCCAGAAGGTGTTGGATGTGTTTGCATAGGTGTTTTGTACCCCAGAGAGACTTCAGAGATTTTTTTCTTGCATAGGTAGCAATAGCTGGAGGTGTGATGGGAATTACTAAGTAATTGGGAACATTTTTTGGCAATGTTAGAGTTGGCAGATTTTAAAGATTCCTTAGAGTATTTTGCCAGAAATGTTAGTGGAGCAGATGGTTGCAATTAATGAAATTATTCTGAGCTGAGATACGAAATCTAAATTACATATCGTAGACTTTACTAAATTTAATGCTATTGACTACCAAAAAGCAACTGCTAGAACAATGACATCAAAATCTAAACCAAATGTAATTGAAGTACTGAATGGTGTAAATGAGGTAAAGAACTGGAGTTGTGATCTTTAGAAAAGGTAAAGGAGCAAAGTGCATAGAAATAAACGGAGTTTGTGGTAACAGTACATGAAGTGTAATGTTCAGGTGAGGACTGAGGTTTATGAGAAGGCAGAAATTGAGCATTTATGTGATGTTGGAATGAATGATAATTGTTAAAAAATAAAATGTATGTAGTGAGTGCATGAAAATTAAAATGTTTGCTATCATTTGTTTTCTATTATTGTATAAGTCATTGTCTATAATATAAGAATTTAATATTTTTTTTAAGCAAGACATGCAGTATAAATATGGCCTGTCTTGTGCTGGTTTTCCACCTACTTTACTTTTTGTAAACAAAAAACATCTTTTGAAGTATCAGTTATAACATAGACAATCGCATACTTATATAAATGAAAACAAACCATACTGACATATTTTCAGTTGCAAATATTATGCATCACATATGATTTTCTATGCAGTCATTGCCAGTCAAACATTAGCTAGCTCATTCAATTACTGCCTTCCCTTAAACCTCATTCCTCCTCCAAAACATTACTCTGCATTTATTGTCCCACAATTCACATTTGTTTCTACTTAATTTTCTCCTACCTTTTTCTAAAGATCCTACTTAAAGTTCGTTTACCTCTTTTACTATATTCATTACTTCTAATACAGATGGTTTAGACTTTGATTTCCATTTTCTAGTAATTCCATTTTTGGCATCCACCAAAATTAAACTCAGCAAGGCCTTACTATGTCTAGGCAATTCAGATCCTTTATCACAGCTCAAAAATCATTTCCTTAGTTACACCAGTTTGCTCAGTAAGTATTTCTGACAGTGTAGTCTGCAGGTAATTTTTGAAATCTGTAGAGCAAAATACCAAATGGCCAGCAGTCTTTTTTATTTATAATGAATCCATCTAAAGCAATTGTGAATCCATATGAAGCATACCAGTTTCATCCAAAAGGCCTTCTTCAGTGGTGCAACAGTCTATAGAAATATTTCACAAGCAAATAAATAAATTACCAACATAACCCTTACCCCAATTAATCACAGATCCAGTCAGAAAATGTCATTTAATCCAGGTGAGAATAGTGCACCCAAATGAACTATCCAACTCCCTTCTTTATTATTTAATTCATCGTGCCAACCCAACCTATTAAAGCCCATATAACATATCCAAAGTATGTTTTGGGTATCCACGTTGTTGGTGTTCATTCTTGTCTTCACTGGTTCTTCCATTGTGATTGCTGCCTGTACAATTATGAATTTAACAAGCTTTTTGACTGGGTTAGTGGCAGACAAGGATGATGTTAAGATCTTTGAGGAGCTTGGTTCTACCTTATCTTTCATGATAATGAAAGGTACTGACCTGATGTCAGTTTTTATTCTATCCTCAACTGTTGGGTTTAGGTCCAGTCCTCAGATCTGACTCTGCCTTTACTGTAGCTCATGGTCAAATAAAAACTCTCGAGCTCCTCCCTTACCCACAATGCACCAACCCCTAACATGCCCCAGATCGTGTTTGTCACTTTTGCAAATAGACGTGGTCATCTTGAGCTCTTGAGCGATATTGCTGTATATGGTAGGTGTTTTTCTATTTATCTTTAAAAAAATTATTTCTAGTTATTCTCCCTTCTCTATACGCTTAGTGGAGCTTTTTTTTTACCATAGTTGGTGTTATTGTTCTTTTCCTTTCTTCCTTGTACACCTCTTTCTTCTTGTGTGCAGGATGTCTGCAAAAGGTAGAATGTCAAAAGTGCACAAATTGGCCTTGTCCGATGCCCAGACTCTGAGTTTATTGTTTGGGCCTGGACCACATTCAGGTTGCGTGTACTATTTGTCAGAATTTTAATCCACATGCGATAGTGGACAGGAAAAATAAGCTGATTTTGAATGGTTTACTTGCAACTTCCCTCTCTGAAGCTACTGCTGGGACACAGTCCCCCAAACTGAAAGCAAAAGAGCTTTCGAGTAAGTCTCCGGAGCCTTCTGGATCATCTACTCCATCTTCTTCGGAGCTGCCTAAAAATAAACGCAAGCTAGATCCAACTGCTGTTGGATCTGACATAACCTTCCTCTGATCCAAGCACTTTGGAGCTGAGATTATCACCCAGGACAAGCTATTCACCTAGTCTGGATCCAGTTCCTTCAAAAGTACCTTCCCCTTTTCTGGAATAAAGTCTCCTTCCTTAGCTTTCTTTCATTCTACCAGGGGTTTGACCAAAACTGATGTGGACAGAATAATGAGGAGATTTCTCTCAGTGTAAATACAGATGGGAGTTCTTCTGGCTCCTACCCATTTAGGTCAGGAAGTCCATCTTTCTACCACTCCACTGATTCCAGTTCCTTCTCTGATCTGACCAATCATTTCAGCGTCCCTGGATCTGAGCCTTCTTGGTCCATTTGATTCAGATCTGAAGATATCCTTATTTCCTTATCTTTGGATCTGAATTTTTCTCCGAGTCCACTGACTCAGATGTCCTTGGAATCCGATGACTCTCTGAGCTGAAGTGCCCATGTTGGGTCTGAGGTGTTGGTGTAGATTCTGAGGTTTTCAGATCTGTGTCCTCCCCTCGGAGCATTGACATTGGACAGCTCAGCCCCAACGTCCTCCCCAGGTAGGTTGTTTTCAGGGCAGAGGAAACTAGTGGGCTAGAAACCTGGTTTCTCAGCTCCATTGTCTTCCTTCTCCCTGGAGCTATCTGCCTTTGAGGTAGTGAAGAGAGTGTTATCTGCTTTGACAGACTGAGGCTACCCCCCCCCCCCCCAGATTTTCCCTCTGGATACCAGATATTTCAGGGAGAGCCACATCATTCTGCACCACAGGGACAGCCAGCTCAAAGTCTCCAGGCTACCCAACAGGGCTTTTACAGTCTCTTCTGATACTTCACCAGAGTGTCCCACTGAGGAACCTAGAAAGAGAGAGTGCAAGAGGAGGCACTTGGACTCCCCTCAGGAGTCCGTCACTGAGGATACTGATTTTGATGGAGAAGGGTCCCCAAGATCACCACCCAAAGACATCTCATTTGGAGACCTTCTTGAGATCCTTAAGCAAGAGGGGTGATTGGATAATCCTTCCCCAGAGGAATCAGTATTCCTGGAAGTCTTTGGAGCTGGCCCGTCTACATCCTAGGTTACTCCGCCTGCCAGTGAGCTCATTGATTTGATCTCTAGGCAGAAGTGGAAGGAGCCTGACTCATTTGAGCCAATCCCAAAAGGCCAAATCAGATTCTGGCTCTACTGGTAGGTATGGAATACTGGAGCAAAGGTAGTGCCCGTAGATGCTATGATCGTACAGCAGCCACAAAGAAGGCACTTGCTGAGCAAAGTTCCTCTGTCCATATCCCAAGCAAGAGAGTCTAGGGCATGGGATAGATTTGGGAAGCATGTCTATGCTTTAGTGACTTTTGCCCTTAGGTCACTGTATTACCTGGCACACTACGAGACTACAAAGGGATTTGATAAAGGTACTGTCAAAGTCTCTTTCTGAGACCAATATTGCTGAGGCTCAAACTTCTGTAGCATCTCAGCTGGCTTCCTTAAAGGCTATTTCTAATTCATCCATGAGGCTTATCTCGCATGCAGCTGAAGGTGCCTCAAGGGCAGCGGGTTCAGGCATTTCCATTAGGAGGCATGCCTGGATGCACTTGCGTGATTCTATGGAGTCCTTCAAGTCCTTGTTTGTCAATTGCTCCTTTTGATGGCAGTTCATTGTTTGGCCCTAAAGCTAAAGACACACACTCCAGGTATGAAAAAGGTGTAAAGACCCTCTTAGCAGTGGGTGTGCATTTTTCAACACCTCAAAGATCCTTCTCTAGGAATCAATGAGGAGGTCAAAAAATGTGGTTCAAAAAGTCCCAGGGCCACTTCCAAAATCTGCATAAAGGTAGTTCCCCTAGAAGCAGAGGGGGGAACTCTAATGGACTACGACACCCACATGGCAGAGGGGGCCCACAGAACCAAGAGTCTAGAAATTCCTTCTCTGACAAAACCCTACTAGCACTCCTGAAAGGATGCTGAATTGTCCACCTCTGGAGGCAGTTGCCGGTCATTTATCCCTGCACCAAAGAGCCTGGCTAGATATAAAAAAAGACGCATGCATGCAGAGGATTATTTCCCAAAGCTATATAATTAATTTTTCCTTGCCACCTCCTCCTGTACACAAAATTCCAGATGTTCCACCCAATCAGAGGAAGGCAACAGCACTAGAGATACAAAAGCTGCTAGAAAAAAAAGTCATACAAGAGGTCTCACCATACCAGATAGTATCCATAACTTAC
This sequence comes from Protopterus annectens, assembly GCF_019279795.1. Taxonomy (NCBI): domain Eukaryota; kingdom Metazoa; phylum Chordata; order Ceratodontiformes; family Protopteridae; genus Protopterus; species Protopterus annectens. Next base: position 627,819,632 of record NC_056750.1, on the reverse strand, counting down.
TCAAGATTCTTTTTAGTGCCAAAAAAAGCAGGAGACTGGACATCTATTCTGGATCTCAGCGAACTGAACAAAACAGTTTGACGCACAAAATTTTGGATGGTCACCATTCAGTCTATTTTGCCTTTTCTAGGCAAGGATGACGGAATATGCTTGATAGACCTTCATGATGCATGCTGTCTTATGCTTCTGGCTGGGAGCCACAGAGTACTGCCCTTTTTTCTCACCACAGCCCCGTGGTGTTCACCAAATGTATGGCAGTAGTAGCAGCTCACTTGAGACTGCAAGGATTATGGGTGTTTTTATAACTAGATAAGTGGCTCATTACTGCCCCGACCAAACATCAATTGATCAGGTTCTCCAGACATTTTTTTATCTGGTGATAACCATAAACTACAGCAAGTCTCAACTGGAACCAACTCAGAATTTGGAATTCATAGGAACACTGTTCAACCCAAGCACAGTGATAGCTTTACTGCCTCCGTCAAGGGTTCAGACTATAAGATCACAAGTCAGAACATTTTTCTGCAGTACCAAAATTTGTCTGTTCGGTTCTTCAAGCTGTAGGGTTAGTGTCAGCAGCGATAACACTAATACCTTTAGCCAGATTTTACATTAGGATTCTCCAGTGGATGCTAGCAACACAACAGTCAGTACTTTACCAACCCATATCAACTCTGATACGAATCACTCGCACATGCAAAAGAGATCTCAGGTAATGGATTCTGTCAGATCAGGTTCTTCAAGGCCTTCCGTTCATTCCCCCTCATCCAAAGGCCATAGTGACCACAGACACTTCCCAGTTGAGGTGGGGGGTAGGACATTTTCTGCAGAAAACTGCCCAAGGCACTTGTTGCCCTGAAGAGACCAACTTTCAGATCAATGTCCTAGAGATGTGAGCAGTGCATTTAGCATTACAGGCCTTCCAAGATGCTCTCCCTTCGGGGACGATTGCTATTCAAACAGGACACTATGTCATTAGTGTGGTACATCAGCAAGCAAGGAGGGACCAGATCATACACCTTGTGTTGAGAAGCACTCAGTGTGTGATCTCATCCAACCACTTCCTCATAGCAAAGCACATTCTGGGGATGCCCATTGTGATAGCAGGCAAACTGAGCAGGTGTATTTTTCTGCTTCACAAGTGGTCTCTCAACAAGTATGTGACAGAAATGTTTTTTCATAGATGGGGCCAGCCATGCTGTCATCTTTTTCCTTCTCCTCTAAACAACAAGTGCAGCAGCTACTTCACCCTAATCCCCCAATAAGGGAAATCACAGAGAGATGCTCTACTTCATGATTGGTCTACTATACACCTCCCCACCAATCTCCCTAATTCCAAAAGTCCTACAGAAAGCTGCCATGTTAAAGAGCAAAGTCTTCCTCATTGCACCTTACCAGCATCAACAGATTTGGTTCCCTTTCCTTTGGCCTCATTTACTTCAACCTTGGATTCTTGCTCCAGTTCCAGACCTCCTGTCTCACCAGACAGGCATGAGCCATCCAGCCATATCAAACCTCAGGTTGACAGCCTGGCTTCTCCAATTCCATTAATAGACAGACAACCTATGCGCTCTTCCCCAGTGCGACATGTACTTTTATCTTCCCCAGTGCGACATGTAATTTTATCTTCCCCAGTGCGACATGTACTTTTATCTTCCCCAGTGCGACATGTACTTTTATCTTCCCATAAACCTTCTACAATGAAGCTTTATTCCAGTAAATGGAAAAGGTTTGTTTACTAGGCACATCTAAGCAGTGTTGATTTTTTTCAACTCTGATACATAACATCCTTGAATTTTTGGCCCTACTTTTTAAAGAATGAGTTAGTTCCTCAATAGTTAAAGTTCAGTTAGCAGCAATATCAAATTTTCACATTGGATATGACATTTCATCTGTTGCCTCTCATAAGCTCTGCAAAGCCTTTCTGCGAGGCACTCTTCTTTTAAGACCTCAGTTTAATGACCCTACCCCCCCCCCCCCCCCCCTGTGGGCTCTACATCTGTTGCTACAGGCATTTATTCATTCTCCCTTTGATCGTGCAACTAAGTGTGACTTAAATATCTTTCTTGGAAAACAATCTTTCTAGTCGTTATTACTTCTGCCAGATGAATTTCAGATTCAAGCCTCGTCTTCAAAAACCTCCATATTTGATTTTTCACAAGGATAGAGCTACACTGGGAACCAATGCATCCTTTCTTCATAAGGTGGTGTCAGAATCCAATACCAGTCAGTCCATTAATATGCCAGTATTCTTTTCTAATTTTGCTAACAAAGATGAATACATGTTACACTTATGGATGTTCACAGACGATTACATTTTTACCTACATAGGACAAAAGCCATCAGAAAAGCTGACCAGTTGTTTATTTCATTTGCAGAAGGAAAATTGGGAAAGCCAGGTGCCTAACTGAAAGTATTTCATTAAGTTATAGCAAATTGGGTGTTACTTTACCAAAACTGTTACAGGGCCATTCAGCTAGATCCATGGCATCGTCCTCTGATTTCCAATCTAGAGCATCCACGAATGATGTATGTAATGCAGCAGTTTGGGCTACACTTCTCATAACTTTGTTCAATTGGATGTGGTCTCTAGAGGTATAGCATAATTTGGTTCAATGGTGCTCAAAAATATCCTTCCGTGAGTCCACCCAGGATGTTCGGTAGCTAGGGACTCTGTCCCATTGGTTGAGGATAGAATGAAAATCAGATAAAGAAGTTATGTTTTCACCATAACTTTGCATCTGTGTTGTCCATTTTCATTCTTCCTCAATTCCCTACCCACCAGCCCCCATCCTTGAAGACTTCTGGAAGAATAAGTAGTTACAGGATAGCACTGTCCTTTATATTGAGCTCTGGATACAGTCATCTCCCTATTTAACTGCACTGCAAATATTTATTTTTACTAATAATCAGTAGACAAGATCTAAGGTACTTGGGGGGGGTTGCATTATGGGTAAGGGAGAAGCTCGAGAGTTTTTGGTTGTCACAAACTTTAGCAATGGCTGAGTCGGATCCGAGGGATCAGATCTGAACCATTAGTTGAGGAAGAATGAAAATGGACAACACAGATGGAACATTCTGGTGAGTGCACAACTTTTTTGTGTCCCCATCCCTGTTTCAGAGAAACTATCCTACCAGGTTTGCATTTGTTGGCAGGCAGTCTCGTCAGGCCACTAAAGACAGGAAGGCTGGTTGACAAAACTCCTGCGAAGTCTTCTTTGGCTTCTGTGGCCCAGGAACCTCCTTTATCTGACAAGCCTGCTTCACTTTGACATTTTGCCCCCTCCCCAACTCTCGGCCAGGTTCCCTTGGCTCTTCAGCTTTCCCTCTGTCTTTTAAACCTGCAACTCATCACTTCAGATTCCTGGGTTCTGTCCATCATCCGTCCAAGTTACTTCAATGTATGGAAGTCTTTCCCTCCTTTTTCAGGAATTTCTTAACCTCCTGAAAAGTAACTTCCTTATTCTCCAGAGTTTCTTGGGTCTGGGCCAGGGAACTATTCAGCCTATCCCTCCTTCCTTAGTAGGAAAGGGATTCTACTCCAGAATGTTCCTGGCTCCTTGACAAGAGGGCACTTGGAGGTCTATTACGGATCTGTTCTTGCCTAACACCTTTCTCAGGATTCCTTCCTTTTGGATGCTTTCTCTTCAAGCCCTGTTTCCTCTGTTGCTGCCCCAGGCTTTCATGGTGATCTTGGATCTGAAGGATGCTTACCTTCATATTCCTATTTACCCTCTTTTCAGGATGTTTTTATGTTTCTGTGATGTTCTTCGTGTTTCACTGTTGCAGTCATTACATTTTGGGTTATCTGCTTGCAGTAGCCCTCAGTTGGCCTGTTTAACAAAGTCTTGGGTCCTACGTCGGTTGCTGTCTCTTCTTCCATGATGTCAGGTCATCAGGGGTATAAAGCATGCAGTTGACGTCATTACACCAGTCTTTCTTGCCGTGCGGTGCCCGAAGCAGAAGCAGTTTGCAAGTGCTGGTCGGCCGACTCCTGAAATTTTCGTTTTAGAGTTTCAGAACTGACGTCTTCAACTGAAAGCTAAGTACCCTGTTGGAGAAACTTTTTCTTGCTCTAAACCGATGTCAGTAAAAGTAAATAATTGCATTTCTTGTGGAAAGCAAATACCTCATAAAGATTTTCATTCGTACTGTATTCCTTGCCTAGGCCCTGACTACAACGTACCTCGCTGTCAGTTTTGTGCCTTATTTAAACCACGAACTGTCCATCGTCGGTATATTTGCGCTTCTAAATATTTTGGTGCTCTGTTCATTTATCCTGATATGTCTTTGGTAAGCCATCCGACTACTGACATTCTAAAAAAACACAAAGATAAAGACAGAGACAGGCCACCCAGTTCGCCGGTACTCGGTGAGGCGCTTTCACAGCCCCTGATACCCGCTACTTCAGATTCACAGGCCTCTACTGAGACCCATTCAGAGTTCGGTATGCCGCAAGATGCTTTAACTGTGGAACCTGCGATGTCTGTACCATTGGATGGGTCCGGAGCCCCTATGCAGGCACCGGCTTCTGAGGGTGTATTCAGGTCTACTGATTTGCATATTAAACCGACACCATCTTCTTCTTCTTCAAGGCATAAAACTCTAACCATGCCTAGAAAACTGATACCCAGACCACATGGTCAGGCCTCTATGCCTACAAAACAAATTATAAGAATGGCTGAAAACCTTATTACTTTAGTCAGGGGAAGCCAACCTTTCCCCTCTAAGAAACCTAGGACTGAGTTTGCCTATGGTACGTTTCCTCTGATAACCAGGATTTACCCTTATCTACGTATGAGGATTCTGATGCTGAGGACTCTATTCCCTCTGCTCCCCCCCCCCCCCCAGAGGATTTCTCTTTTGGTGAAACCTTGCAAACTCTCAGGGAGCATTTTCATTGAAAAAGTCGGGATTTCTCTGATTCTAAAAAGAGGCTTAGGGATTTCTTACTCCTGCCCCAGCACAGACCTTTAGCTATACCTCCTGTACTGGACATTGTTGATGCCTTTTTGGAATCTAGCATGGCCCCTGACACTTTACCTCCTGCTTCCAGAAAACCTGATAGATATTACAGGGTTACTAACTCTCACAAGTTCCTTTTCTTAAATCCTACTGCAGATCCTGAAACCATTTCACAGGGAACCAAGGGCATTAAAGCTACTACTGCCAAAAATCCTACCCCCTCTGATAGAGACTTCAGGGCGCTGCATAGATGAGGTAAGAAGGTATACACTTCTGCACCTTTGGCCATTAGGGCCTTGAATTTCCAGTTTCATATGTTAAAGTATCAGCAGCATATTATTGGATTGCTTGAACAGAAAATTATGTTGATTCCTGATTGTGCTGAAAATAAGGATTTACAGGATTTAATGCATTCTGCTGAACAAGTTGGTAAACCTGCATTGCAGTGTGTTTTGATTCACTAGAGGCATCTTGCAGGGCTGCGGTAACTGAGTCTGTATTTAGAAGGCATGCTTGGCTTAAGGAGCAATCCTTGCCAAATCATGTTAAAGCGAAATTACTGGATGCTCCCTTAAATCAGGACCGCCTGTTTGGCAACAAGGCAGAAGAAGTTCTTAAAAAGATGGAGGAAAAAGCTAAATCTATGTAAACTGTTAAAGATTTTTTACAAGTACAACCCCCAAGATTTAGTAGGCATTGGCCTTCAAAGAATTGGTCCTTTTCTTCCTCTTCCAGACCTTCTCAGTCCAAACCCAGATCCAGCAGACCACCCAGGCTTTAGTCCCAGGGGACGCACAGGACTAAGCAGTGGGGGGGGCCTCCACTTCCAAATCTGGGAGTAATAAATCTCCCCCTATGGTATACTATCTCAATGACTTCTTTTTAAAACCTCCAAGCACTTCTCAACTGACTGCCTCCTTGGGGGGGAAGATTTCACTTCATGCAAAGAACTGGGGGCTCATTACCCAGGACAATTGGGTTTTAAATATAGTGTCCCAAGGATACAGATTTCACTACCACACGTTACCAACTCCAAGCAGTTGCCCAGATCTACCTCCAAATCAGTGGGCAGTGGCTCAAAAGCAAGTACTCCCTCTCTCAAGCATAGAGGCTATTCATTTGGTACCAGAAGAGGAAAAGGGCCAAGGTTTCTACTCAAGATTTTTCCTGGTACCCAGAAAAGACAATTCATGACGTCCTATCCTGGACCTGTCTACTCTAAACGCCTTTTTGGTGATTCCAAAATTCAAGATGCTAACTCTTCACCAGTTGCTTCCTATGTTAAGCAAAGATGCCTGGTTGGCAGCACTAGTTTTAAAGGAAGCATACCTGCACATCCCAGTCAGGGAATCCTACAGAAGATACCTATGCTTCAAAGCAGGCCACACGCACCATCAGTTCTCTGCACTGCCCTTTGGCTTATCTACTGCCCCCTGGGTATTCACAAAGTGCCTAGCTCCAGTCATTGCATTTTGCAGGCAAAGAAATATTCAAATATAGCCATACCTGGATGATTGTCTAATTCAAGCAGAAAACCAGGACATACTTTTGAATCATCTAGCTTTATACAAAGGGTGCTAACTTGACTGTGGTACACCATAAACGAAAAGAAATCATACCTGGTACCCTGTCAACAACTTATATTCCTGGGAGCAAGGTTGAATACAACTTCCCAGATGGCTTTCCTCACGCCAGAGTAACAAATTTACTTGACAACCTACTTCAAACAAGTGGCCACAAAAACCCTGCTATCTGCAAGGCAAATACTACAAGCCTTGGGGTTCATGGCCTCCTGCATTCTTCTAATTCCATATGCAAGACTGCATATGAGGAAACTACAATGGCATTTAAAAAGCCTATGGTGTCAACATTCTCAGGCTCTAGAAGCAATGATTCCTATCATTCCTTGCCTACTCCTGGAGTTCCTTTGGTGGGCAGAGGCCTTCCACTAAAACAAGGGACTAACATTCGCACTACCCCCTGCCGCCCAAACCCTAACAACAGCTGCATCAAACTATGCATGGGAAGCGCACCTGGCAGGGAAGTGCATTCAGGGCAAATGGAACCCAAGTCAAATGCACCTTCACATCAACCATAAAGAAATGTTAGCTATACAAAATGTTCTGACAGCCTTCAAGGACCACATTCTTCCAGGACAATCAATGGTAAAGACTGATAGCACCACTGTTATGTGGTACATAAACAAGCAGGGGGTACACATTCTTACCCCCTCTGCAGACTAGCCATGGCATTGTGGAACACAGCCTTGAGCTACCAAGTGCATCTACAAGCTCAATTTTTGCCAGGAAAACTAAATACACTGGCAGATGGACTAAGTGGAAACCTCATGGACCCACACGAGTGGAAACTGGAGCCAAGGATTTTCAACATGTTGACAAGCAAATGGGGGGAGTCCAGATATAGACCTGTTTGCCTCCCTCCAGAACTTTCAATTGGAAAAATCTTGCACAAGGACTCTCCACAGACAAGCTTGGAAAGTGGATGCTCTGTCCTTCAGCTGTTTATGCCTTTCCTCCTCTGCCTCTGCTCTCCAAAGTACTACTAAAGATCAAACAAGACAAACCAAGGATGATTTTGATTGCACCAGACTGGCCACGCCAACACTGGTACCCCCTCCTGCACAGTGTGTCACTGTTGGCCCCATGGCACCTGCGTCAGACTCCTACCCTGCTGTCTCAGCAGGAGAACCAGATTCTGCACCCTCAGCTTCAAACACTGAACCTAGCAGCCTGGCTAATTACCTAATTTCTCCTTTACCATCCCTCAGTAAACCAGTGATGAATGTCATGTTAGAGGCAAGGAGGCCTAGTACTAGAAAACCTTATGCTGAAAAATGGAAAAGATTCTGTGCCTGGAATCAATCTCAAAGGATGAGCACAGCAGTGCCCAATTTACCTCAGATTTTACAATACTTAACTGAGATGCTTCACAAGGGCCTGTCTTTTTCTTCAATAAAAATTCACACCTCAGCCATTTCAGCTCATTATAACACAGAACCATCCCTCTTCTCTCATCCACTGCTCTAGCAGTTCTTCAGAGGGGCCAAAACATTTAAGACCACCAGAGCTCCAACTCCAGCCTGGGACCTTAACTTTGTATTGGAGAAACTCACCCTTCCTCCTTTCGAGCCAGCTGCTACTGCAGATTTAAAATTCCTTTCTTGGAAAACAGCTTTCCTTTTAGCCATCACTTCAGCAAGAAGGGTATCTGAATTACAGGCCCTTATAGCAGTGGAGCCTTTCATCATCTTTCATGCGGACAGGGTGTCCCTCAGGACCAATCCCTCTTTCATGCCAAAGGTGGTGTCTAGTGTGGCCTTTAATCAGTGCATCCATTTGCCAACCTTCTTTTCTAATCCACAGAACAAAGGGGAATGGATACTGCACTCCTTAGATGTGCACAGACAACTTAGATTCTACTTGGACAGGACTAAACCTCAAAGGAAATCTGAACAACTGCTGGTGGCATTTGCTGCAGGGACAGAGGGGAAGGCTATTTTAAATCAAACCATCTCCATATGGATAGGCCATTGCATTCATTTCTGCAATAAGTACCATGGAAAACCTATCCCACAGGGGATCAGACCCCACTCAACTAGGGCTGCATTTACCTCTACAGCCTTTCTCAGAGGCGTACCTACCAGGGACATCCTAGAAGCTGCTACCTGGAGTTCTGTACATACTTTCACCAAGCATTACCATTTGCCAGTTATCTCTAAATCAGTTGCTGGCTTTGCCACTGCAATTTTGCAGAGCCTTATAGCTGGTCCTAATGCTATCTAAATTCCTCCTCCCATCCTTAGCTTTGGGAATTTACCCAAATGTAATGACTGCAACAGTGAAACATGAAGAACATAGTACAGTTGTGTGCACTTACCATAAATGTAGATGTTCGAGTGTATTAACTGTTGCGGTCCTGGTTACCCTCCCGGCCCCCTGACGTCTTTTGGCTATACCTCTTCTCTCCTTTTCAATGCTTAAAAGCTTTTTGGTGTATTTGCTTTTTTGTTGGAGGTATAACCTTGTATATTTATAGATTTAATTGCTTCCTATTAGGGGGGCACCTGACATCTGGGGCAAGAAAAACTGATGTAATGATGTCGGCTGCATGTTTTATACCCCTGACGACCTGAAATTATGGAAGAAGAGACAGCAACCGATGTAGGACCCAAGACTTTGTTAATCAGGCTGACTGAGGGCTACTGCAAGCAGATAACCCAAATGTAATGACTGCAACAGTGAATACATTTGTAAATCTACATTTATGGTAAGTGCACACAAGTGTACTTTCCTTCCTCTTATTTTCAGTTCTCTGCCTTTGCCCTTTGGCCTTTCTACTGCCCCAAAGGTATTCATAAAATGTCTAGTGCCTTTGATTGGCTTTTGCAGGCTCCAAGGCATTCAGAGTTTTCCTTAATTAGATGACCTGTTGATTCAGGCATCTTCTCCCAGTTGCTTGTTACATGGTCTTAAGTTCACCATATCTCTCCTTCAAAGTCTGTGGGATTCACTATAAACTTCCAAAAGTGTTTTTCATAACTCCCTCTCAGGATCACATGTACCTGGGCTGCAGGACTCAGACATTGCCATTGTTGGCCCCTCTTCCACTTCGAAAGGTTTTGTCCTTGACAGCTTACTTTTGGTCTGATGTCCTTCATGGATGCATCTGCAGTCATAACAAGTGGGTTGTCCTGTCGTCAGGCAGCCCTGCAGTCGGCCGGATTCCAAAGTCCGGGTCCGCTTCGCTGATGTCGCACTCCATCCGGCGTCATCTCTGTTGGTCTTCGGTATAAAAGCATCAGCCGGCGCCATTTTCCTCCGTCTTTCTTGCCGTGGCGCCAAGCAGAAGCTGTTCGCAAGTGCCGGTCGGTCGGATCCAGAGATTACTTCAATACTACTTAAGACTTCTAAAGCTAAGTACCCGTTGGGGACTCTTTCTTGCCTCAGCCGATGTCAGAAAAAGTTAACAATTGTTTAACCTGTGGGAAACAAATACCTCATAAAGATTTCCACTCTTACTGTCTGCCTTGTTTAGGCCCAGCCCACGGTAGCAGCCTGTTCGGCCTGTGCCTCTTTCAACCGGCGAATGCTTAGGCGTCGGAGTTTGCAGAACAGTTTTTCGGTACTGATTTTGCGTACATTATGCCGTCGGATCCTCCGACTACCCAATCTTCAAAAACAAAGATAAAGACCGACAGGTTTGGCAAAGCAAACCGGTTTCGCGAAAACGAAAACTGCTCAAAGTACAGCTGAACCTATTCTTACAACTGAGGCCCCTGCTACAACTCTTGAATCGACCTCAGAAATTTTACCCCGGTGGTTGACTTATCAGACACCATCCCCTTGGATGTCTCTACCCCAGCACGTGGTGCTGCTAGGCCTCCAGCAGCCATGTCCATTAAGGCCTTCGCCAGGGCTAAAGCAGCCAAGACTACTAAATCAGTGCCTGTAAAACCCCCTCATCCAGGCCCTCTTCTAGTTCTCAAATGCTTTCTTTGGCAGAAGATTTAATTTCTTTAATTAGAGGATCTCAATCTCACCCAGACAGGGCCTCTCAGCCCCAGAGAAGAGACCTAGGGCAGAGCCCTGAGCCAGTGTCTTCTGATGATTCTGCTGATGAATCAGACATAACTGACCAGCCTGAGGCTCCTTCTCCAATTTTGAAGATTCTGATGCTGAAGAATCCATTCCAGCTGCTTCCCCACCAGAAGAATTCTCCTTTGAAACCTTGCATGCCATGCGAGAACAGTTCCAATGGCAGCAACAGGATTTTCAGACTCCAGAAAAGACTTAGGACCTTTCTGCACCTCCCACAGCACAGGCCCTTAGCTATACCTCCTGTTCTCTCTGTGGTGGATGATGCTTTCAATGATGTTTGCTCCGCTCCAGATTCTTTACCCCAGCCCCTGCCAAACCAGACAGATTTTACAGGGTGCCAGATACTCATCACCACCTTTACAAGGCCCCACTTGCAGACCCAGAAACTATATCCCAGGGTCCCACCACAGCTAAAACCCTATTCCTTCTGAAAGGGAAGCAAGGTCACTAGACAGATGGGGTAAAAGGTCTACACTTCAGCTACTCTCTCAGCTAGAGCTTTAAACTGTCAGTTTCACATGATACAATACCAAGAGTTTATGCTTGATCAGTTAACTAAAAACTAACCACTGATGAATTTCTTGATAAGAAATATGTATTAGAGATGGTAAATAACATACAACAGGTTAGCAACCATTCCTTAAAATGTGGCTATGATGCACTGGAGGCTTCATTTAGATCAGCCATGACAGGCACAGTGATAAGAAGGCATGCATGGCTAAAGGAACAAGCTTTACCGGATCATGTTAAAGCTAAGTTGCTAGATGCTCCTATGGACAAGACAAGTTTGTTTGGTACACCTGCCCAGCAGGTTATGAAAAAATGGAAGAAAAGGCAAAATCTGTTCAAACTGTTAAAGATTTCTTGCAGGTTCAACCCCAAGGTTTAGCAGGAACTGGCCTGCCAAAATTGGTCCTTTCCTGACTCCACAAAATTTCAAAGGGGCAGGAATAGACGTTCCAGAGGCAGAAACCAATCCAGAGGAGGTGCCTACAGAGGACGACAGTGGCAAGGTAACAACAGAGGCACAGACACAGCCACTGCCACTACATCAGCACAACCACAGTGACTTAATCCTAAATCCGCCTACCAGGGAACAAATAGCAGCTCCTCTAGGCGGAAAGTTAACCTTATTTTCAAAGAACTGGCACTACATAACAAAAGACAAGTGGATTTTACAAACCATAGATCAAGGTTACGGTTTCACTTCCACACTTTACCAGTCAAAAGAGGAATGCCAAATCTACCTCCAAATAAAAAACAGAGGCTCTACGCCAGATAATGGAGTTAGCAAACATGAGAGCTGTGGAAAGAGTGCCAACAGCAGAACAAGGAAAGGGGTTCTACTCCAGACTATTCCTAGTTCCAAGAAAGGAAAAAGTTGGAGACCAATTCTCGACCTGTCCACCTTAAATACATACATCATTGTCCCAAAATTCAAAATGCTGACCCTACAGCAACTTCTTCCCATGCTGGGCAAGGAGTCTTGGCTGGTAACTCTAGATCTCAAGGAGGCATACCTGCACGTCCCCATTCGACCAATCTGCAGAAGATACCTCAGATTTCTTGCAGGATCAGAGCACTATCAATTCTCAGCATTGCCCTTTGGCTTATCTACTGCCCAGAGTATTCACAAAATGCCTGGCATCAGTAATCGCCCATTGCAGACTACAGGGAATTCAAATTTACCCATACCTGGACGACTGCCTGCTACAAGGGGACAACAAAAGCAAGCTGACAACAGATTTACAAAGGGTCATTTACTTGCTACAAGGACTGGGATACACAGTCAATTTACAAAAGTCAAGGCTGATACCATCCCAAACAAGGACATTCTTGAATTGGACACAGTACAACAAATGGCATTCCTGACTACAGAAAAACAAAAAGAACTTCCTCTTTACTTCTTGGCACTAACAAAACTGAACAAGTTAACAGCAAGAAAATTTCTACAGGCCTTGGGCTTCATGGCGTCATGCATAATCTTGGTCCCATTTGCCAGACTACATATGAGGAAACTACAGTGGTACCTAAAGAATTTATGGTCCCAACACAGACACAGTCTAGAAACAGAAATCCCACTAATTCCATGCTTAAAACAGGAGTTCCTATGGTGGGCTCAGGCATGCCAGTCAAACCCAGGCCTACCCTTCGCAGATGTCAACCAAGCCAGACCATCACAACAGACGCTTCAGACCTAGGATGGGGGCCCACATGCTGGACAAATGCGTGCAAGGATTGTGGACACAGGATCAACTTCACCTGCACATCAATCTAAAAGAAATGCTGGCAGTAAAACTGGCAATCCAAAAGTTCAAACCATTCCTCAAAGAGGGCCAGTTGATGATAAGGACAGACAACACCACAGTCATGTGGTACATCAACAAACAGGGAGGCACTCATTCATACCCCCTATGCAGAATGACCTTGGAGCTGTGGACCCTGGCACTCAGCTACAACATTCAGTTACAGGCAATATTTGTACCGGGGAAAGACAATACTCTAGCAGACATACTAAGCAGAACCCCTTCGGATGCCCACGAATGGAAGCTGCACCGGACATCTTCAAGACCATCTCAAAGAAATGGGGAATGCCACAGATAGACCTATTCGCATCACCTCTCAATCACCAGCTCAAAAAATTCTGCACAAGGACATTCCATCCACTAGCATGGAAAATGGACTCACTCTCCTTCAACTGGAAAGGCCTAACAGCATATGCATTCCCACCTCTTCCTTTGATACACAAGGTACTACTAAAATCAAGGAAGAACGTCCAAGGATAATCCTGATAGCCCCAAACTGGCCAAGACAACACTGGTACCCACTACTGAAGAGCATGTCTCGGAACAACATGTGGCCAATACCCCTGATGCCTTTGATGTTAACTCAGAACAACTACAGCATCATACATCCAAACCTAAAAACGCTGCAACTGACTGCATGGAACATCACATAGCAGCAGCTAATCCAGAACTTTCCCAAAGAGTTAAAGACATTATTCTTGAAGCACGCAGACCTTCAACAAGAAAGAACTATGCTGGAAAATGGAAAAGGTTTGTCATTTGGAGTACCGAAGAGGAAAAGATGTGTCAAACATAGATATGCCTAACATTCTGGAGTATCTGGCCGAACTTCTTCATTCAGGCCTGTCCTACTCCTCCATCAAGATACATGCATCAGCTATTTCAGCAGAATACAGCTTTGAACCACCTGTTTTTCACCCTTTGCTCAGGCAGTTCCTCAGAGGAATCAAGAATGTAAAACCTCCAAGGAAACCACCATTACCAGCTTGGGATTTAAACTTTGTGCTAGAAAAGTTGACACTAGCACCCTTTGAACCAGCAGCAACAGCAGACCTACAACACCTGTCATGGAAAACTGCTTTCCTACTGGCAATTACTTCAGCAAGGATGGTTTCAGAACTACAGGCCTTAATGGCAGTGCAACCCTTCCTAATCTTCCACCAAGATAGAGTGTCCTTGAGGACTAATCCTACATTTATGCCTAAGGTGGTATCCAGAGTATCTTTAAACCAGGCAATCCACCTACCTACCTTCTTTCCCAACCCACAAAACAGAGGGAAAGAATACTGCATACCTTGGATGTACATAGACAGCTACGCTACTACTTGGACAGAACAAAAATAGCAGAAAGACTGACCAACTTTTGTAGCCTATGCAACAGGAAGGGAAGGAAAAGCTATTTCCAAACAGACAATCTCCAAATGGATAGGAAATTGCATACGATACTGTTACTCCTTCCATGGAAAACCAATTCCACAGAACATAAGACCTCATTCTACAAGGGCAACAGCCACTACCACAGCCTTCTTACGAGGAGTGGCAACCAAAGACATTATTGAGGCGGCTACTTGGACCTCCGTGCATACATTTGCCAAGCATTATAATTTGCCTCTTTATTCCAGATCCCGAGCAGGGTTTGCCACTGCTGTACTGCAAGGGATCCTAAACACACCATAATCTACCTTTATTCTGTGGCCCCCCTAGTTGGCTATGGTATTCTACCCACTTGTTATGACTGCAGATGCATCCATGAAGGACATAGTACAGTTTTGTACCTACCATAAATGTAGATGTCCGAACTGGATAGCATCTGCAGTCAGGATTACCCTCCTCCTTCCCTCTGTGGTACTCCTAGGGTGTTTACCCTCCTAATAGCTAGCTGTTGGGGAGTCTTTTATGGTGTATTTGTTTGTATATATGTACATATATGCTTATTGTTGTGTTTACCTCTATCTATTTGGAAACATTGGCATCTATCCAAATTTTAGCCTGCAAGAGGGCTACTGGCATCTGGGGCAAGAAACACTGAGGAAAATGGCGTCGGCTGATGCTTTTATACCCGAAGACCAACAGAGATGACGTCGGATGGAGTGCGACATCAGCCGAAGCCGGACCCGGACTTTGGAATCCGGCCGACTGCAGGGCTGCCTGACGACAGGACAACCCACTTGTTATGACTGCAGATGCTATCCAGTTCGGACATCTACATTTATGGTAGGTACAAAACTGTACTTTCTTCCTCTACCTGCCGTTCCAGCCAGGCAGTTTCTTTGGGCCCTAGGCGTCATAGCCGCTTCTATTCTAATGTTCCCTCTTGTCAGACTGCATATGACAAAGCTTCAGTGGTACCTCAAGTTAGTTTGGCTTCAGCATTGCCACCCTCTGGATTTCAGACTGCCTCTCCTTCCTTGTCTAAAGTGGGAAATTGAGTGGTGGATTCAACAAATTTCCCTCAACCCAGGCCTCCCCTTTCAGTCTCCGGTCCCTTCTTAAGAACTGTTCACCACAGACACGGGGTGGAGGGCTTCCTGTGGTCACCTGAAAGTTCAGGATATCTGGTTCTCCCATCAGAAGCCAGACCATATCAACATAAAAGAGAGGAGAGCTTTGATACTGGTTCTTCAGGCTTTTTTATCCCATGCTGTCTCCAGGACCCCTTAAAAATGTACACAGGCACCACCACAGTGATGTGGTATGTCAACAAGCACAGGGGGGCACAAAGTCTTCATTGCAGGCTGGCTCTTCAGACCTGGGATCTTGGCTATTCGTTATCCGCTAACTCTTCAGGCTGTGTGTATTCCTTCAGTATATAATGTAGTGGCTGGCTCTTTGAGCAGGTCCAAGACACAGGGTCGCAGATGAATGCTTCACAGACATGTGTTTCTGAAGTTTGTCTGTAGAGTATTCCTCTGGTAGATCTTTTTGCCTTCCCTCTGAAGAAGCAACTCTCTCTTTTCTGTTCCAGAGGGCCATGTAAAATGAATGCCCTTTCTTTTCCTTGGAAAATGATGCTTCTCTATGCTTTCCCTCCTCTTCCTCTACTTCCAAGAGTCCTGCAGAAGATTAAGCTGGACTCCTCAAAAATCTTGGACTCCCTTTCAGCCAAGACAGCCTTGGTTCCCCCTCTTAATGCATTTGCCAAGGGGCAATCACCACAGCTTACCTCACCTGTTGGACCTCCTCACGCAGGACAAGGGTCACTCATTCACCCTCACTTGTTGACTTTTCAACTGTCACTGTGTGTGACAGGGTTTTGACCCCTTTTAGGCACCTGTTTTCTGAGGACATGCTCAGGGATTTACAGGAGGCAAGAAAGCCCTCAACCAGAAAGACTTGTATGTGCACATGGAAAATATTTTCTGTCTGGTGCCATCCTTGTAGCCAGGACCTTTTTCCAGTGGGGATCCCTCTGGTTGTCTCTTATTTGTGTAAGTTACTCTAGTCTGGACTTGGCCTTTTCTTCTTTGTAGGACCATTTGTGAGCTATTTCTGTCTGTCTCCACTTGAATCCTCCTTTGGCTTCTCATTTTAAGGTTAAATAATTTCTTAAAGGTGTCCTGCATTTTACACCCCCCAAGGAAGCCTAGTCCTCCTCCTTGGGACCTTAAATTTGTTTTGGAAAAATTGACTCTGCTGCCTTTTGAGCCTGCAGTTTCAGCTTCTATGCAACATTGTACCTGGAAGACTGTCTTGTTCCTTTCTCTTACTTCTGCTCAGAGGGTTTTTGGGCTCCAGGCCCTTATGGCCATTCCTCCTTTTTTTGTTTTTTTCACAGAGACACGGTGTATCTTTGTACTAATCCTTCTTTTCTGCCCAAGATTGTTAAATCAGGCAGCATAAACTCACTCACTTTTTTCCTTCTCCACAGTCTGTTAGTGACAGAGTCCTGCATACCCTGTCTTTGCACAGACAGCTCAGTATTATTTGGATAAAACTAAGACCATTCATAAGTCTGAGCAGCTTTTTGTTTATTTTCATCCAAGTATTTTCGGTTTAGCGGTTTCCAAGCAAACCATCTCCTCCATGGATATCTAATGCCACTTCCTTTTGCTGTTCTTTTCATGTCAGTAGTCTACTTCAGAGGCCATTCCACTAGGGCTGTTGCCTCTTATGGCCCTTTCTTCAAGGGTGTGGAGACCGTTTCCATCCTTAAAGCTGCTACTTGGCCCTCCGTGCATACCTTTGCTAAGCATTATAAATTGAATGTGGTTTCTAGGGTCATAGCAGGTTTTGCTAGGATCATGCTGCATTACTTTAAGGGTCTTCCCACTTCTACCTATCACTCCTTTTCTTGAACTTTTGTACTCTCCCTAAGGTGAAGAATGCGGAAAAAGTGATATGGAAGGGTATATTACAGTTGATTAAAATCTTAGCATAACAATAGGTGTCCTTGTTTACACTGTTGCACTATTAATTCTTTTCCTCCATCCCCCCTTTTTCTTTTGGGTTTTGATTTGGTTATCCTCCTTGCCAAGGCTCTCCCATTTTCCATCTGCATTTTTTCCCTGTGGATGTGCACAGCCTCCTTTTGTCCTATGGAGACTGTTCTAGGGGCATTTATTTTCTGGGTAACTGCATCCATATGTCACCTTTATGTGATATGTCCAATTCTACATTGTTGCAGTATTCTGTCCTTCCCTCCACCCCCCCCCTCTTTTTCTTTTGAGTTTTGATTTGGTTGCCCTCCTGGCCAAGGGTCCCCCATTTTCCATCTGCATTTTTCCTTGTGGATGTGCGTAGACTCGTCTTGTCCTATGGAGACTGTTCTCTACCGGGGCAATTCAGTTCTGGGTAACTGTGTCCGTACATCACCTTTATGCCCTATGCCAAGTATGAGAACCATGTGTGTGGCATACAAGATCTAAAGGCTTTGGTATACTGGCAGGAGATCCCCAAGGTGAAGAATACTACAACAGTGATGAGAAGAACATCTACTGTTACATCACCTTTATGCCCTATGCCAAGTATGAGAACCATGTGTGTGGCATACAAGATCTAAAGGCTTTGGTATACTGGCAGGAGATTCCCAAGGTGAAGACTACTACAACAGTGATGAGAAGAACATATACTGTTACGATAAGATTTTACACAACTGTACTGTATTTATTCAAAACTAGGTTAAAGTCTGTAGGAGCCTCATAGCTAGTATTCCTTAACATTAGTAGGCCACGTCAACAACTTTCAGTGGTTGCCTTCTGATTTTTTTTTCTGTGTAGTTGTTTTTTAGTTTGATATTGACCTTGCAGTTGCTTTAGTAATTGTTCATTCAAATATACACACACATATTATCAGTGATTTTGTTTTTGACTTTCTTAAAGCATCTTTATTAAGTTATTACTTAAGACATAGGCAAACCCACATTATCAGAAAAGAAAAGAAAGCATTTTAACATTTTTCCATTTAAATACAGTATACATCACATATTTTTTGCTACTATGATCAGATCAGCATTACAAAAAAATTGCTGAATTCCTGCGTTCCCTTAAACCTCACTCCTCCTGAACATTGTTATGCATGTATTGTTCCCACAGTTTCCATTTACTTCTATGTAAATAAAGCTCGGGACTCGGGTCATATTGTCTCTACCCTCTTACTTGATCTTTCAAAGGCCTTTGACACTATCTCTCACAAGCTCCTTCTAACCAAACTCTCTCAACTCAACTTATCTCCTTCCTCACTGTCCTGGTTCTCTAGCTACTTATCAAATAGATATCAATCAGTTAAATGGAAAAAGGCCACATCCTCTTTTCTAATCACCCCAACTGGAGTTCCCCAGGGCTCCATACTGGGTCCTCTGCTATTTAATATATTCATTAATAACTTCCACAACTCTATTCCATTCTCCAGCGTTATCCAATACGCAGATGATTCCATTATCATCTGCACTGCTACATCCTTCCCAGTACTACAGAAGCTTACACAAGATGCCTTCTCTTCCACTGAACTCTGGATGAAAGATAACCACCTTGTTCTTAATGCCTGTAAAACCAAACTAATGGTATTTACCTTCTCTAAACACATCTCTATCAATGTAGTATAAACTGGAAGACACCACCACGTAAAAAACACTTCTTTATTAAAACAGGAGAATAAGCGCTTTCGCGTGCATCCACAAAGGCACGCTTCTTCAGATTCAATAAATGTTAGATAAATCACATTCAATATATCTAGAAACACTGATTAGATTAAATCCAAGTTAACCAATGCAGTTAAAGTATAACTACTGGGTGTAACTTAAAAACACTTAGTGCTACATTTCTTTTAAAGTCATCAGCTTCAAATAATGCAGTATATATCAGGAAAATTTATGAACTGTTGATAGCAAGTATGTAGTTAATAATTTAGTGCATCACAGCCCTATATACTGTCAAGTATAATACTGATCATATATGTTAATATCATAACACATAATGAAAAGCCGACTTAGTAGTTATATCAAGACTCTGTAAAAATTCAAAAAAACAATAAAACAACACATATATACTTCAAGATCCAATGCCAGTGTTAACTTATATAAATAAATGTTAAAGGCAATTCATAAGTATAATTTGTTCATATTATAATCTATCATTAATTATGTATAAAAACTCATATTAGTACTGTATAAAGCCTCTATAAAAATATATAATGTAAAAAACTATCTTTGATTTTATTCAGATATACATCATATTTCCTTTATGTACATATAGCAATACAAGTCTTGTCAGAAGCACTATAGTCCTATAGTCACAGAATATTCTATATAAATATGGTTATATTATTATACATGTTATAAGTCTTCAGATTTCATATATCTAATACTTAAAGTCCATTATAAATGAAGTTTAGAGATGAATAAATTACAGAACAATCATGTCATTGTCTTTCATTTTCATATATATACTTGATACCTTATTAACATATGTCCAATCAGATGAACCAACTATTGAATGTTATTAGATAGTTGTATATCTAATTATAAACCTTTTCATATAATCTAATGAAATACATACTAATTATCAGAAAAAGGGGAAAAAAGGGGGAAATCTTGTAGAAATTCCTAACCATATTAACATATTATTGGGATAATGGCCATCATTCCTGGAAACAAATGGAAAATTGATTAATATCTACGTTTCTTTAGGTATGATCTAATACTTACATATGTATTCAGACCTGGATATCTTTGTGCCCTGAATTTAAAAATCCAGTCTAGCTCTAAATTCTCCAAGTCATTAAAGTTATCACCTTTCCTAACATTTAATTCTCTTTTCTGTAGAACCCTAAAGAGGAATTTATGTTCAGGAAAATCTATAATGTGTTTGGATAGAGCATTCTTATGATCGGCTTTTTTAATGGCATATAGGTGTTCTTGTATTCTATCCCTAAGTCTTCTTGTGGTCATGCCTATATAAAATACCGGGCATGACTCACAAGTTGCCAAGTAGATGACATTACTGTCTTCACAGTTTGCAGTACATCTAAATTCAAGATTGAACAATAACTCAGGATGAAAAAAACTCTTCTCTTTTGATATCCATACACAAGAACTACATTTCCCACATGAATGAGTGCCTATATTGATGTTATTAAATAAACTTTTTATTTTATAGGATCTACTAGGTCTTTTTTCATTACATAATATTCGTTTCAAATTCTTTGAATTTTTATATACAAAAGTGGGTCTCTCACCTATCAACTGTTTGATTTCACCATTCGTTACCAAAATAGGCCAGTTCTTTAAAATAATGTCAATTATCTGTTTATTGTCACTGGTGTAGGTGATTATACATCTGACATAACTTGAATCTCTTTGTGAAGAATTTCTATTATATTTATATGAAGAATTCCAAGTTTTATTGGTACCAAAACAGTTAGAATATCTGTAATTCATATAAGAAATATTTTCCTGTATAAAAGAATCTTGTATAGCCATGACCATGTCTGAATTATATCCTCTTTCCTGAAACAGTCTTCCTGGCTTGTTGAATTCATTATTTCTTTCATCTAGCTCTTGGCATATTCTGTCTATCCTTATATATTGTCCCTTCACTATATTTTTGAATATAAACCTTGGATGCATGCTGTTGTATTGTATCTCTATCAATACTAATTCTCTATTAATTAACAGCCACAACAACACATCCCTGGAATTGGTGTCCAATGCTAAATTACTTGGTGTTCAAATAGACAGTCACCTTAAATTCAACTCTCACATTCAACTCAACTTAAAAAAAACACATCAAAAACTAGGCATGCTATACCGACACAATCGCTACCTTACACCCTCCACTAAAATCACTCTCTCTACCTCATTCCTCATCCCCTCTCTTCTCTACGGAGCCCCACTCTTAACCAACATCCAATCTTCCCTTAAAACAAAACTTTCCTCCTGTTACAATAAAATTGCTAAATTCTACCAGCCATAAATCTTCTACCCACCATTGCTCTTCACTCCATAAATTAAAATGGCTTGAACTTCCTAACCAACTTATCTATTCTCAACTTACTCTTGCTCATAAGCTCATTTTCAAACCTGACCTCTGTCCATCTCTTTCTTCTGCATTTAAATTTCACCTTCCCAGCAGGGTACTTAGATCTAACAACCAAAATCTAATCGAATTGTATAAGCCAAATCGTCCCCCTGGTAAAAATCTCCTAAACTTTAGCTTTGCACGACTCCGGAACTCCCTACCTCCTGCCATTTGCACCACTTTCAACCACCATACATTCAAAAAATCTCTTCACTCTCATCTACTTTCCCAGTGGGAATGCTCATGCTCACATCCTTCATAATCCATACTGACTTGACACTTTCCACTTTCCTCCTAAAAAAAAAAAAAATTTTTGTACACTACATTGTCTGCTCTGTTGCAATTGTTTCTTACTTTCTAAATTGAAATGCTTACCTTCTCTAGCCTGTATCATCTAAAATGTTTACCACCAGTTGTTCTTCCTAAAAGTGTTTGCTCTAACTGTAATGTGAACAGTACTCTGTCTACCACATATTGTATACTATATTTGTAAAATTCTTGTAATTATTGTAATATGGATGTAAATCGTACTGTAACCTTATTTGGAGCTTTTCTCCCCAGGACTCCATTGAAAATGGGTTCATTTGGCCCAATGGACTATCCTGGTAAACCAACTGCAAATAAATATTAAATAAATAAATGTAATTTTCTCCTTCTCTTTTCTAACTATCCCTCTTCCAGTTCTTTTATGTATTTTGTAATATTCTTTCCCTCAACTACAGTTATGTAGGCTTTGATTTCCATTTTCTAGTAGTGGTTTTGTTATTTTTCTGACATGCATAAAGAGAAAGTCATTTTATCTAAATATAATCCTGATCTTTGGGTTTTCTGCCTGGGGTTGGAACATTTAGGTGCCAGGAGAAATAAGTTGATTTTGAAAGGCTTAAGAGAGAATCCCCAAGAGATGATTGTTGTCCTAAAAATAAGAATATTTCATATACCAGGAGGGAAGATGCATTCTCTGGTAGTCCCTCCCCAACCAAGAACCCTGTGTTTTGAGGATCGCCATTCTGCACAACTTGGGTTTTCTCGTGTCCATTCTGTTCTTCCAGAAACTCCTCTTTCTGGCCTTGCTAGACCCAAGCATTTTGGTTCTTCTGACTTGGTTCTGAGGAGGTGTTATTTTCTCCTTGCATCACAAGCTGTCCAAAATTCTGCATTCTTGCCTGTCTTCAGCTATGTCTGTTACGGTCTGTAAGTCAGTGCATAGCCCTGATTGTCCCTTAGGATTAGGAAAAATGATTATGATCTTTTTGAAGGCCCAGTTAGAGTTGTGTCATCTCCACCTGCTCTGTTTCTAAAGCAGACTGAGACAAGCCCTCATTGTCTGCTTCCAAGGTTCTTACCATGTCCCTAATCTCATCACTGTAAGTATTGTTGCCAACTCTGGAAGCAATGCCTTTTCCCTGGCCACTGGCCATGACTTTTTCAATAGTGTTGGACCCCTTGGTCAAATACCATCTGAGCCAGTTCCATAAGCACCAGTAACTAATAGGCCCAAGGTTGTAAATGCTGGCATGTCTTCAGCTCCTGAGATTGACCTTAATTTCCTTGAGGCATTTCTGTATGTTGACGCTGTTTGCATTAGAAGCTTTGGTGCCAAAGACCCTTTCTTTGGTGTTCACCAAGGTTCAGGGCCAAGGACTGTCAGGGTTGAGATGTCTGTGCTAATCTCTATGGTGGCATACAACTTGGCATCAGCAGTGCTGGTGCTGACATTCTCTGTTTTGTCAGTTGAGGTAGGGAAGTTTGTGCAGGAAGAATCTTGATTCTTCTGGTCACTGAAAAAGGAACACAGAATGTTAGCCCTGCTTGTGCATAAAACTAAGCTTGGTGCATTGCTGTCACTGTTCTTGCCAACATGACCCAGGACTGTAATGACCATTAGTCAGAAGGTCTAGGGGGAAGTCTTCTTTGGAATAATTACCTCTCAAGGGTACACAAGAGAGGAAGCTCCTGGACTGTTCTTCAAAGCTATCCTCCCTGGACATAGATAGCAGAGAGGGAGAGGCTTATCCCCAATCACCTCCAGAAGACCTGATGTTTGCAGACATCCTTGAGATGATGAGACTGAAGCCATCTTGGTTTATTGACCCCCACCTGTCCTAAGAGAAATCCTCCAAGAGACATTCTGCTCTGCCCCATGAACCACATGTATGGTCTGAACCCTTTGGTAAGATGATGGACCTAGTTTGCCAGCATGTGTGTAATGAACCCAAAATTATGGATCAAAGTGTTCTTCAGACTCCCAAAGACAGGCTACATTGGAACTAGGGACCATTGTAAACTCAATTGTGGTCTCTGCGGCCACAAAAGGAGAAATCCCTGAGGATGCTTATGCTATCCATCCTCTAGACAAAGAGTCCAGAGTCCTGGATTGTTTAGAGAAGCAAGTTTATGCTTGAAATACCTTAACAGTATTAATTACGTGATGCATATGATTAAATTCCAGAAGGAGCTAGCTGACAAGACCATAGAGTCCCTCATGATGTTGCCACCTGGAGATACCCAAAACTGTTGGAGTCACAAGTGTCAACTATGAATACCACAGCCACAGTTTCCATGTGATTGCTTGACATCGCAGCTGATTTGTCTGGGATCATGATAAAATGGCAGACCTGGCTGAGACTGGTTGGATTTGCAGGCTATTTTAAGGCAGCCTTTGCTAATGCCTCATTTGATTGGTTCAATCTATTCAGACCAAGCATTAAAGCAAGGTTGCTAGAAAATGAGCAGGAAGGCAAGACACCCCTGGCTGTTGGGGATAAGTTCTGAGCCCCTCAAAGGTCCTTCACTAGATGTAAGATGGATATGAAAAATGCATGACTCCACAAATCCCAACTGCTTCAGTTTGAGCAAAGAGGAAGTAGAACCATCCTGATGATGTGGTGGGGTCTCCAACTGACCCCATCCTGAAGACAGAGGTGGTTCATGGAACCAGGGATTCTGTGGCCCTTCTCCCAGGAACAGACAGCAGAACCTCTGTTAGGCTGTCTGGCAGTTCACTTCTGCGGGTAATTGGGGGTTGAATTTTCTTGTATCAAAAAATGTGGCTGTTCTTAACTCATAACAGTTGGATCAAGGTAATAGATACAGTGTTAATATGGTTTATTTTCTTGCCTGTTAATGTATGATCAGTGTTGTAAGTGATAGTTTAATAAAGGTGTTTCAAAAAATAAAATCCAGAGGCAGAGTTTACTCATATTCCTTTTCCCAATTCCACCCATGTCATTCTTACCCTCCCCACTCCATCAAAGAAAGGTAGCATTACCAGAGGTAAAAAAACATTCTGCAGAAAGGCATAATCCAGGAGGTTCCACGAGATCAGGAAGGATCCAAGTTTTACTCAAGGCCTATATTAGACCTCAGTCAGTTAAACTAGTTTGTCAGAAAACAGATTTACATCAGTTTGTTGAAGGTTCACTTCCACAAACCTTTCTTCTTCAACCCGAAAACACTTAACGTTCAGTTCCGCGAATGTTCACATTGAAAAATTATTTCACGAGGTCACCAGGGGAAAGGAAGCACTTGGCCAACACTACACTGGAACACACACTGTGTTATGTCAAACCCACCCAAGTGGGGGGGGGGGCTGTGCCCCCCCAACTATCTATACCAACTCCGAGATCACACTACAGAGGGGGAAAAGGCAAATTTGTGCTGTTAGCCAGCTGCTTCCTTTCCTTACTTAAATCTTTGGGGATGTGAACATTCGCAGAACTGAATGGTGGTTTCTGGTCAATGAAGAAAGGTTTGTGGAAGTGAACCTTCGACAAATCAATATAGACTCCAAGAAAACCACTGTTCATATGATTACATGGCAGTCCATTTTTCCCTATCTGTAGGAGAGAGATTGGATGTGCTCTTTGGATCTTCAAGACACCTATATCCATATTGAGATTGCCAAATCATCACTGTGGTTCTCCCACTTTGGACTGGGATACACTCACTACCTTTTCAGTACCCTACCCTTCAGACTTTCCACAAGCCCTAGGATGTATGACCCCAGCTGCAGGTCATCTCCATCTGCAAAGGGTCAACATTTTTTTCTTACCTGGATGACTGGCTTATAGCTGCAGCCTTAAAGGAGTCAGTTGTCAAAGCACGGGAATATTTTCTTCACATGTGCCTATCCTTCGGAATATCTGTAAACCTTCAAAAGTCAGAGTTAGAGACATAGTTTCAATACATGGATCACTGTTGCAGTGGCCTAAGCTGTTTGGGTATTACTTTCTGCATTTACCAGCTTTTCAGAGCATTTGGCACCCTCCAGGTACCCCAACTGCCAGGAGCGCATGAGATACTCCAATACAAAAAGCAGCTGGAGTTACCATAAAGCTTCAGAGCTTTCTTGCCACTGAATTGAGTGCTTCTTCTGCAAGTCTAAAAATTGTCAGTATGCTAGCAATCCTTCAAGAGCTGGATAGTTAAAGTCCTCATTGGGGAAAGCCTTCCTACTTTAACTGCTATTTTGTATTTCTTTTTTGTCAAAAATTACCTGTTTTGCAAAACTGAATTTAGACTATTATTTTAGTTTGAAGACAACTGTCTTGTTTTGCTTGTGTAAGCTCTTTGTGAGGGAATCTTTTTTTCTGACCAAAATCTTATTCTTTTTTTGAGGTTTTAGTACGTTTGGGACAGGATATTGTGCTAGTGGGGAGCTTTTAGTGGTTTACTTTAATCAGAACCACTTATTCTCCACCATTCACCTTGTTGACTCATCAAGACTCTCTTATCCACATTTCAGACCTCTTTCCTTGCTTACCGATAGAGCAGCAGTTAGTCTCCACTGTTATACCTTCTCTGGTGCACAAAAGGGAAAATGTTGTACAAGGGTCAGAACAGGTATCTCTGTCACTGTTGGGTTGCTCTGCCGTGACTGCTTGTTGTTCCTTAGACCACCCATCTTGTTCTCACTATTGTCTTGATTTAGCCTTCCAAACAACCAAAGAACAAGGATACCCATGTCCTCTGTGACAGAGGGGATGCCCTTAGCAGACAAAGGAGAGATGTTATTGTCATTGGCTGGGGAAGGGACAGGTGCAGGAAGAATATGGTTATTGAGAAAATTTACAGTTTCTTGTTTCTGTTTCCATATACAGGGCAGATTTACTGGGATTTGCCAAGGGGACAAGTACTGCCTTGTACTTGCCTTCTTATTCTGCTAGTAAGAAAAGGAAAAAAGAGTTTCAACTCATTCTGACATGAGTTTTCAGTCAGAAGAGCAGTCTGCCAAGGGAGATGTGTACTTCAGAGTTTTTTCAGTCTGAACATTTGGATTCTGAGTACATTATAGCTTCAGATTTCTACATTGAAGCAGTTTCCTTCACTGACATTTTATCTAGAATTAAAGAAATGTTTCAGTGGGATCGGAATGAAATTCCTTTGGCACAGTAAATGTATTTTGATTTGTTACATCTACAGGTGTGTAAAACTGCTCCTTTTCCTCCTGTATTGATGGATTTGGAGAATATTTCTCTCACTACATGCAAGCCTTCCTGATGGTCAACCCAAAGGTCTGACATCATATATAAAATGCCCCAGACACATAAGTACCTGTTCTGTAATCCTAAAGCAGACCCAGAAGTCATTTTCTTTTTAAATCATCTGCTGAACAGGTTACTGCTACTAAACCCACTTCCTTTTGATAAAGTTGGGGAAGGAAATGGATTTCTCTAATACTTTTAACTTTCAGGATTTTATGCTGCCAAGCTGATATGTTAAAGTTGTTCCTTTAGTCTTTTGAGAACATACAAAAGTTAATGATTAACTTTCCTTCTTCCGAAGGAAAGAATTAATTAAATGCTTCTGCGGCAGCTGTTTCTCAGGTGACTTAAGCATATTTTAAAATGTGCTTAAGATGCTGCACTGATTCTTCCATCACAGTTGCTGCATCTGAATCACTTTTGAGGAGATTTGCTTGACTTCATTCTCAAAATCTTCCTGAATATGTTAAAACTGAGATTTTACATTGTCACTTAGATGGACAGACTGGCCCTTCTACAGCTAAGGTACTTAGGAAGTGTGTTGAAAGGAAAAAATGATTTAGGGATTAATTGAGATTTTCAGCCCTCCTTTTTCAAATAATGGGTATTTCCTCCTCATCCTCAGCACCCTTTTCCAACAAACAGTTTTGACAGCAAGGAGCCAGTAATCAGGTTTTAAAAAACAATAGAAGGGAGGCTCAGAAAGAAAGAAAAAAAAATCAAGGACAATCCTCTCAGTCAGCTTGAATATCAGCCTGTTCAGGTTCCCGTTCCCCCAACCCTGCCAACTTTTCTCTGTCCCCAAATTTTGGCATCAGATAGTCTCAGAGTGTTGGGTTCTGAATATAATCCATTGTGGGTACTCTTGACAATGGGATTCCCTAAATCATTTTCAGGGCATTTCCTCTTGCCCAGGGAAACAGATTTCTCTTTCCTTCCATTCTGCAAAACATGCTATCTCAAGGAGTCCTAGAACTTGTGCCTGTCATTCTCCTTTTATTTATTCAAAAATATATTCATCATTTGATCTCTGCTGCAATGGGCTTGGCTATGTGGATTCAGTTTTGCTAAAGGAATAAATGCCTGCTAGTTTCCAAAGCTTAAGCACCTACCACACATCCAGACCATTGACCAGTTTGAGCAGAGCTGAATGAAAACATGTGGTTTGGATACCTAGACAAGCCCTTTAGAGCTTTTCTGCTGCTGAAGAGTGCTTCCTCTTGTGGACTTTTGAGGATCAACAGTTGGCTAGTGCTTTTCCTTTGCTGGGCAAATAAATCCCTTTCGGGGAAAATGACCTTCCACATCTTGTTTTCCCTGCAAGAAAGTTTTTTTTTCTGTAAAACTATTAAATTTAAGCTAGGAAAAGAAGTTTTTAATTGGCAGTCTTATGACTGTCATTTTTAGTAAGAGCAATTCTTTTTTTCTTTCGAGGCAAAAAATTGGTAAAACTAAGTTAAAACTACTTGTTCCTGTCTAAATTTGTTAATTGTTTTTGGGGACTGGAGTGTGTTTTTAAGGTGATTTTCACTGTGTTTATTTTAATGGAAATATCAACTTTTTTAATACTTAACTGGTTCACAAACTACTACTTTCAGGCATCTTTTTTGGCTTCACCATAGAACAACCTACCATTTCCTCCATTTTTCCTTCTTTTAGCAACAAAAAGAAAATTTACAATCGGCCTTTGCACCTTCAGCAGGCAACTAAATTGCCTTGGACACAGATGGGTTACTCTGTTGTGGCCATTTCTATTTCTTCATTTTTTTCTGGGCTGTCTTGGAAGAAGTAAGTGGGAATACCTCTCTGCCTAGCCAGACTGGGATGCCTGCCCATGTGGAGATTTTGCCTGTCAGAAGTAGATCTGTTTTTTTAGAAAGTCCTGACAAAACAAATCAAAAAAGTTAGACATTTATCTATGCCTGTCATGGTTACTTTAGGTAGGAGTGGTTTATTGGATTTAGGTCAGGGCTTAGTTTAGGCACTTGGCCATAATCAGTTTTGGTGGCACTGGTAAGAGAAAAAGGAATTCTTCACTGTCTGTGTTCAGGACATTGTAAAGGAAATTATTGTGAGGGGACATCTTCTGTTTTCTCTCCTCAGGTTTCTTCGGGTGTTTATTCAACTCTGCTGGTGTTTTTTGTAGTCCTTTAGAAGAATTTTCTTTTTCTGAAACCATATCCAGAACAAATTGTTTCAGTGGAAGCATAATGGACTTCCATTGTTATTAAAGAAATATTAATGATTTATTGCAGTGGGAATTTCCTGAATCTACTCCAGTTCCTCCTCTTCAGTTATCATTGGAGGGTGTATTTATTAGTCTGTAACTTGCTTTAGGCCAGACCACTGTTCCTATGAAAACAAACAGATTGTATACATTTCCTGTCTTATACATTTTGTTTTCTAACTCCAGATCAGACCCAGCAGTTATTTCCTTGGTAAATCCATTTGCTGCTAATCCTCCCCCAAGGATGGGAGCACCTTTGAAGGATTTGGGGACGGGGGGGACGTATTCTTCTGCAACATTTTTTTTTTAGAATTCTCAATTGTCAGGCTTACATATTAAAGATTATGCTTTCAACTTTAAGAATATGAGGAATATTTATGGCTTCTTTTCCTTTGACTGAGAAAAAAAAATATTGTTTAATTTTATTGCTTCTGTATCTTAAATTACTGAAGTGTGCTTATTACTTCAAACAATACCCATTCTAGAGCTGCTGCTACTGGAACTGTTAGGACGAGGTTGCTTGGCTGCATACACAAAACCTTCCCGAGCATGTAAAAGCTGAAATTTGAGTTCTCCATTAGAGAGTCAGTATTTGGACCATCTGCTGCTGAGGTCCTTAAAAAGTGTGATGAGAGAGAGAAGTTGATTGAGGGAGTTCCTCAGATTTTTCAGCTGTCTGTCTCCAAATTTGATAATGGTTTTACGGCTACCTGTGGAAAATCTTACAAAAAAAATAAATAAATAAGCAAACGTAGCAAGGTGATGGTAAGCAGACTTTTAAAAACGAGAAAAAGTAGATTGTATCTACATCTGTTTACTCAAACAAGGTCACAGCAAGGGAATTTCTCAGGCTACTATGAACCTTCATCATATTGATCATTTGTGCAGAAGCCTTAGCAGTATAGGTTATATCCTACCAAGGATATACCAGCTGGACAGCTTCCAAAGCTTTATGGCACCTTCCATTTCCGTACTATCGGTCTGCTTGAGCTGAGTTGATTAAAAAGACAGGCTTGGGCAAGCTGAGCTGATTGAAAAGACAAGCTTGGTGCCAAACCTTCAGAGCTTTTCTGCTGTTGAAGAGAGCGCTTCTCTGCAGACTTTAGAGGATTGACAGTCGGCTTTTGCTGTTCCTTTGCTGGATAGATACATACCTTCTAGTGAAAAACCTTCCACATTAAACAAAAATTTTGTTGTACTTTCCTGTTTGTGAAAGTTACTTTTATGGTAGGAGTTTGTGTTTTAATGGACTGTCATGAAACTTAACTGTACTTTTAAACAAGAGTGAACTGTTACCTGTTAGTTTAAACGTTGCTTAAAATAATTGAAAAACATTTTTTCTTTGTGGGGAATTGTGCTCGTTTACTTTTTGGGGCTAGCAAAGATTTTTAAGTGCTTTTTTCTGTGTTTTTGTGTGAAAAATTTTACATTTTTACTGGCTTTTGCTGTTTGTTTTCCTGGAGAAAGAGGCACAATATGTGGCTTGAGCATGTAAGAAACTACCAGTCTCACGGCTGGTCCTTTTCCAAGGCACAAAAAGGAAAAGTCAAGTGAACAGCCTTTGCTACCACAGCAGGCTAACAGTTGGCCTCAGCTGCAGCTGGATGACTGCTGTGGCCATTTGTTGTACTTTGGGCCACTCATCTTTTACCTCTGGTCCTTGTGCTGTAGCACCTACAGCCACTATGGACCAGGGATTAGTCACGTCCTTTTTGGCTGTTACAGTCCCCTCACTGGGCAAGGGAGAGCCAGTTGTCCTGAGATAGGGAGCAGGAAATACTTCTCTGTTTAGTCAGAATGTTGTGCCCATTCCTGGGGAAGCTGCTGCTGCCATTAATAACACTGTTGGTCCCATTTTCCTGTCAAAAAGAAACAGAAAATTAAACGTTTGTCTGCTCTCCTTCAAATTTCCTTACACAAGAGTAGTTTACTGCTTCTATCTCAGGGTTTAATTCAGGCTATTGTTTCATCAGTACTTGCGTATTATTGCAACCAGATTTGTAACCTTCTTAAATTCATAGCGTCTCCGCAAAATGACTTTATCTGTAAGCAAAACAGGGGTGTGTAAAGTCCTAATTACTGTTATTTCACATTGGTGAAATAAGAAATGCAGCAAGGATGTTGTCAACCAACTGCAAGCGAAGAGCATCTCTCATAAGTCGCCCATTGTAAAACACAGAGCCTAGAACCATGTTGGATCCTAAAATGACCAATAAAGCTGTGTAACTGCAATCTTGTATGTGTTTTTTATGCAGGCAGGACTTCACTTTAGCCAAACAAATAACTGATTAAATGTTTCACATAAGTACTGGCCTACCTATCTTACACAGTTTCTTAAAGGAGGACTTTCAATAGATATATTTGGAGCTGAATCATGTACTCTGTTTGATTATTTGGTGTTACTTCATACCCTTCCACTTGACATGGCTAACAAGCGATGTATTATTCAAAGGCCGAAAATAATGCTGATCAAAATCTGGTAGGAACACTGTCTGAAGTACAACCTTAGATATCTCGTTTTACACACACAGGTTTAGAATAAGTGAAACTCACATAGTGGACAACAGCAGTTTCAAAGACATGGCTAACAAGTAATGTCAAGTTCAAAGGCAGCATTTTCTGTTGATCAAACTGTTTTATGAACAGTGCTTGAAGTAGATCCGTAGACATATGCTTTACACACACACACACACACACACACACACACACACACACACACACACAGGTTTATAATAACTTAAACTCACATTGTGACCAGCACCAGTTTCAGAAATAGTAAGTAGGAGTTAACACACCGCATTTCATTACAAGATAAATTAGTTTTGTGATAACATTGCAAATTAGGGCTGTCACACTACTCTGTGAAAGTATTCCAGCAGACGCTACGTGACCAGACATGGTAACTCAAGCGTGCGTCTGTAATGCACACAGAACAGGAAGAGTATTTCTTAAATTGCTCCTGCTCCTGACACTAATGTAAAGTTTTTGGCCAGTAGTCAGGGCTATGATCAGCAGTTTGTAGTGTTTCAGGCACTTATTTGTCTGCATGTATACGCATTTCTCAACAGCTAAAATCTGGTTGCAATAATACGCAAGTACAGTTTCTTCTTATAAGGTATTTTTAGTAAAAGAAACAGAGATACTTTTCCTGAAGAGATTCAGTATTCTGAATCTGGACAGGGAGATAAAGGGACAGATACAGGGTTTTCTCCTGAGTTTTCTGATTCAGACTCATATGAGATCTCAGTTTCTGAGATCTCATCTGAGATTAAAACCTCAGCTTTGGCCAGCTAAGATCTAGCTGTATTCAACTGGACATATAAGAGAATTTAAGTACCTTTTATCTGCACTTTTTTCAAATAATACAGTATTTTAATTGATTTATTTGTGTTGCATTGAATATTAACTGAATTGGAAGTTTTGACTCTGTTTTTTCAGTTAGTGCTTGCTAGAATTTTATTGCCTGTTAGTAATTGCAGGCGGGGGTAGTCTCATTCATTGATATCCTGTCACTGCCTATTTAAGTGGCACATTTTGGAATATTTTCTGCTTAAAACCTCAGCTTTGGCCGGCACAGATCTAGCTGTATTCAACTGGATGTATAAGAGAATTTAAGTACCTTTTATCTGCCCTTTTTTCAAATAATATAGCATTTTAATTGATTTATTTGTGTTGCATTGAATATTAATTGAACTGGAAGTTTTGACTCTGTTTTTTCAGTTAGTTTCCCCACCCACCCTCCCTGTTTTTGTTTTGGTGTTAATCTTGGTGGCTTTGAAACTGCCTGCCCCTCTTGTAAATTTGTGTTTGGATACTCCTTCTGGCCCCATCTCATCTGCTCACTCAACTGAGTGCAGTGAGATGATATTCTGATTTCAGGCACTCCTGCTGTGTACAAAGAGAGCATCTGGGAAAAAAAATGTTTAAGCTTGTTTCCTGCCTTTCCTGTAAGTGGTCTATACTGTTTGTAGGCTTCTGAGCCCCCAAGCCTTTCTGTGTTTGAGGGAAGCCTTCTAGCTTAATTTTGTTTTTTAGAACTAGCCAGTTTTCTAGTTTCAGCACTCAAATCTGTTTCTTTGAACTCAGCACTTGTTCAGAACTCGTTGTAAACACTAAATAAGCTGCAAATTACTACAGCACTCAACTTTCCTCACTTGTCTAGAGGAAAGCAGTTTTTAGTACTTAATAAATATGTACTTATCCAGGCATGTCTAACGGTCAGCTCCCGATGATTTCTCCTGTCTACCTGATGAATCTGGGCATCGAGGGGCAATGCAGCAATTGCCTCATGTACACAGACAACCCTCTCCTCCTACCACCCAACACTACAACCTGTGAGAGATGCATTTATTTAGCCAAACATCACCCAGAATGATACCACAGTAGAAGGACAAAATGATTGACTTCAACAATTGGCTAAGCTTCTGGTGTCATTCTAAGGGGATTCAGTATTTGTCTGCCTGGGACGTCATGATCGACAGACCACAATGCTTTGCCAGAGATGGCCTGCACCTGTCGCCCTTGGGATTCCGGATACTGGCTAAGCCTCTTGCCTTTTTTAGGCAAGGTTCAAATGACAAATTCACCACCATAGCAGGTACAAGCAAGCAAAATCTGAGGGTAATGCTACTCAATGCTAGAAGTCTAAACCTCAAAATGCACTCACTCGAGGCACTCCTTAAAATGGAGAACATTGATATCTGTGCAGTGGCAGAGACCTGGTTCAAAGCTCCAGAGAGCACCCCTGCATTACCAGGCTATAATTCATACCACACCTTTCGGCCACCTAACCCGGAACGAAGCACTAAAGGTGGAGGCGTGTCCATATTCATTAAGGATATCCACACCTCCAGGCTAGTTGCACAACATAATGCATCCGAAGTTATCCAAGTGCAACTATCTCTGGGCAAGACCGCAATCCAAATTGTAGCTTGCTACAGACCCTCCACCCATGCCCTAGGATTCCCACTCCTCATTTCTTGATACACTGGAAAGTATTAGGGTACAACCCAACATCCTAATAATGGGCGATTTCAACTAACTACTCATGTACCAACTCTTTTGCTCAATGTTTTCTGGAATTCATAAATTCCAGCACCTTGGATCAAGTTATTCACACCCCCACCAGGGGCAGCAATATCCTAGACCTGGTCATTACCAACATGGGCAACCGGTGTTCCACAACAGAGGTCAAGTCCTTGTTGGTCAGATCCGACCACAAGCTAATCACCCTAGACATCTACATCCCGCCCCCACCCGCAATTAGGGAAACCACTGTAAAAAAACTTCTCCAAAGCCAACTTCACACTTCTTAAGACAGAAGTGGCAAACTTCATGACACCCATGCAGATGGACAATAGAGGTACGACTGCTGAATCCTGCACAAATACCCTTTATAAGCACTTACACGAGTGCATGGATCATGCTATCCCTAATAGAACCAAGATGCTGTCCTCCATAAAAAGGAAGCCAAGCTGGTGGTCCTCTGCCATAAACAAACTCTGCAACAGAAGAAAGAAACTGTTGCAGAAAAGAGTAAAATCCCATGACTGGAGGAACTCCCTGGTCAACCTCAGTAAGAAGCTGAGATCCCTCATAAAATCCTCCAAAGCTAGTTATGAAAACAAAATTGCTACTGATTCTAAAGACAACCACAAAGCATTCTATAGCTATGTCAAGAATCTCAATGGCAACACTCAGATCTGCTTTGAGTTACAGCACAATGGCACTAAATATACAGAACCAGCTGATATTGCCAACATCCTGGAAGATAGGTTCAGTGCTAACATTACCCCCCCCCCTCTCACCCCCTAGAGAGCCCGTCTCTATGCCGGAATAATGCAAATTTCCTGTAATCATGGCTGCGCAGGTAAAAAACACACTCTCCAAAGCCAAGAACACAGCATCCTTGGGACCTGACAATATCCCAGGCTGTATTCTACACGAACTAGAGAATGAACTGGTACCCTACCTAAGTACCATGTTCAATCATAGCCTCACCTCAGGCTTTGTGCCCACTGAATGGCACACCACGATGGTTATCCCACTCCTCAAAGGGGGAGCCACGACAGACCCCGGGAACTACTGCCCCATTAGCCTGACAAGCCTGGTCTGCAAGGCCATGGAATGTATCATCATGGAACTCATAAACAAAGACATTGGTAATCTCCAAACTCTAGACCCTACCCAGTTCTGAGTTGTAAAAGGCAGATCATGTCTTCTAAACCTGGCTGACTTTTTTGAAGCAGTCACCAAAGCCATAGATGAGGGTAAGTAATTCACACAGCTTATCTAGATCTCGCCAAGGCTTTCAACACCATCCCCCACTCTGGAATTATAGATAAGCTCACTAAACTAGGTATAAATCCGTATGTCACAAGATGGGTTGCCAACTGGCTCATGGACAGAACCCACACTGTGAAAGTAGCAAAATCCAAATCCGACTTCAGATCAGTGACAAGTGGAGTGCCACAGGGTTCAGTCCTGGGTCTTCTCCTGTTTGGTATCTACTTCTCTGAAGTACAGGCTAACACAGAAGGTCTTTGGCTAACAAAGTTTGCAGATGATTGCAAACTAGGAGCGATAATCGAAACTCCTAACAATGTGGACATACTACAAAAGGGCCTCACTGAGACAGATGTCTGGTGTCAAGGCCGTGGCCTGAAGCTCAATGCCAAAAAGTGTATTGTCATCCCGTTTGGTAAAAACTCTGTACCCATGAACTATCACATAGCTAGTAGTCTACTTAACATCGAAAATGTGATGAGACCTTGGGATACAGGTGGACAGTAGTCTCTTCTTTGATAAGCACATCGCCACAGTGGTCAGGAAATCCTTCTACATGGCTCACCTCATCACAAAAGGTTTCTCATCTCATTGATCCCCTCTACTCATCACTCATTAGACCCATTATAGAGTACAACACCCCTTTTGGTATGTACCTCACAAGACATCTACAACAACTGGAAAGGCCACAGAAATACCTTATAAAGAGGATTACTGGCCTCAAACAGATGCCCTACGCAGACCGTCTCAAAAAACTCCAGCTTTACTCCGTCGCATATCGCCTACTCAGAGGCGATCTCTGCCTAACATACAAAGCTATGTCAAACCCAGAGCTGTTGGACATGCTCCTCTTAAAGAAATCCCAATCCCTCCGAGCTACATGCTCTAGGGACCTAAACCTTGTCACCACAAGAAACAGAACATGCTGGAGGGATAGATTCCTGTCCCAGAGACTTCCCATACTCTGGAACAGACTACCTATGTATGTCAAATAGAGCTCCTCATTAGCACTCCTCAAGAAAAATCTTGATGATTGGATGGGAAATAGGAAATTCACCCCATCACTTCTGTGGCTCTGCTCGACAGGGGCACAGGAAACTAATTTTCTTGGGTGGCAAAAGCCAGGGTACATTTTCGGCTAGGCTTATATAGGACCTATGGCCAATAGCCTAGTACCTACGAACCTATGATTCTCCCTGTGGGGATTTCTCTTTCTCTGAGACTGTTTCTTGAATATGCCATTGTTTTCAGTGGGAGAACAATGAGGTTTCTCAGACCCCCAGAAAATAATATGAGTTTTTACATAAGGAATTTCCAGAACCTTCACCATTTCTCCAGTTCTGTCAACTCTGGAGGATGTGTGTCACTGTATGCATTTTTCTTGATAGTCAACCTATTGCCTTTAAAAAGACAGAATGTATAAAGTTCCACAGGATTTTGGTTCTTAAGGCATGTATGATTCTCATGATAACCACCGCAAGATTCTACATGAGAAAGATGGAATGTTTTATCTGAAATCTCTTTGGTCCCAGCACCGACATCCTTTTTTTTTTTTTTTTTCAAATCTCAGTGCTGGGATTTGTCAGAAGGAGAAATTGTTTGAGCCACTCTTCTCAGTCTTGGGAAAGGGAACAGAGAGGTTTTCCCTGTTTTGCCAGAATGCAGTGCCTGTCCCTAGGAAAGCAGCTACTGCCATTAGTAACACAGTTGGCCCCAAATTTCCTCTTAAAAAGAAACAGAAAACCAAGCATGCATCTACTTCTCCTCAAATTTCTTTAGGCAAGAGTAGTTTACTGGGTGTGGCTCAGGGTTTAATTCAGGCTGTTGATCCTTCTTGTAAAGTAGTTTCTGGTAAGAGTGATTCCTTTTTCCCTGAAGAGATTCAAGATTCTGAGTGTGAACAGGAAGATGGGGGGCATACTTGTTTTTTTCTCTCTCCAATTTCTCATTCGACTCCGTGCAGAACTCAGTTTTTCACTCTCCCTGTGGCCCAGGAATTTCTTTTTCTCTGATGCTACTGCTTGAATGTGCCAGTGCTTTCAGTGGGAAAACACTGAGGTTTCTCAGTCCCTCAGAAAATACTATGAGTTGTTATGTAAGGATTTTCCAGAAACCTTGCCCAATCCTCCATTTCTGTCTGATTTAGAAGGTGTGTGTGCTACTGGCTGTAATTTTCCTGTTAGCCTGCTGCTTCCTCAGTCTTTAAAATTGTATTCAGTATCCCTAGATCTGACCCAGTTAATCCCACTGCTAAGCACTTAATTCCAATTTTACTCTTTTTAATGTTTGTCTTTTCAGCTTTTTCCTGGTAAGGGGTCACCACATCAGAACTCCGGTCCGCTAATGATTGGCAGTAGATTTTTACGAAACGCCGAGGTGCCAGCCCGACGCCCAACCTTCAACAAAGGCATGCCCATTTACTCACGCATGTCTTTATAACGCTACCCAACTGCGGGGAGGACATGCAGACTCCACACAGAAGGCACTCCCAAGCCACGCCGAGAATCGAACAGGAGAATCTCTTGCTGTGAGGTAACAACGCTACCGCCGTACCACCGTGGCTACAATCCTACTCTTTTTAATAAGGATGAGAAATTATTCATCTGTATGAGAAAAAGCTGTATACTTCTGTAACTTTTATTTTCAGAATTTTTAATTATCAGGTTTATATGTTAGTTTGTTCTGACAAATTATGAAAGTATGAGGAATGTTTTATCTGCAGTTTCTTCTTGTGAGGAAAAAATATACTTTAACTTACAGTTTCATCTTTTGCATGGGTCACTACTCATTGTTTGCAGTGTATCTGCACGAGTGCTGATACATCTTCCAGGGACATGGCCACTGGTATTGTTTTATGGAGATTTGCATGACTGCATTCTCAGAACCATTTGGATGTTACAAATGAGATTTTAATTTCTCCCTTGGATAGAGATTTGGTGTTCGGTACCTCTGCTGCAGAGGTGATCAAAAAGTGTGATGAAAGGGGTAATCTGATCCTGTCTCTATTTTTCATCTCTCCTTTTCCAAATTGTGCAAGGGATGTTCTTTCTCCTCATCCATTTTTGGCAGAAAACAAGTAAACTGCCTCAACATAATTTTGGTATACAGAGGTTTAGGAAGGAATGGCAAGAGAGTTTCAAAAAGAAGACCTTAAACCAAGGACAGTCCAATATGTTTGAATGACTATTCAAGAAACCTTGTGACCCACTCCCACCCTATCCCTCTTTTTTCTTCCAAAAAAGTCTTAATCTTCATTTTTCTCTTTGGCAACAGATTGCTTCAGATAAACAGGTTCTGGATGTCATTCATCAAGGTTACAGATGGCATTGGAGGGAAATGCCTCCTTTCCGGGGGGGGGGGGGTTATTTCCTCATCCTCAAGTTTAGACTCTCTTGCTTCCACCTTTGCTTCATCACATGCTGTTCCTCCTTCCCAAGTGGGGAAGGGTTTTTATTCACAGATGTTCCTAGTGCAAAAAAAGAAAATGCTTGGAGACCAGTTCTGGATTTTTCTTTCCTGAACCGGTTTGTGATGGTGCCCTAGTTTATAATGGTGTCACTTCACAACCTGCTACCTCCTCCTCTTATTTCAGTTTTCCTGGTAACACTAGACTTATAACGCACTTGCAATCACATCCCTATTCTTTTAAAGTTCAGGTGTTTATTAAGGTTTTGTATGTCTGGATCACATTATCAGTTCTCTGCCTTAACCGCTGGACTATCCACTGCATCAAGAGTGTTCAAAAATTGCCTAGCTCCAGTTATAGCTCACTGCAGAATACAGGGTATCCACTTTTTTCCATATATAGACAACTTGCTTTTCTTTGCAGAGTCATTTTTCCAAGTGCCTGGAAGTCTGGAATCTCTGTCTTTTTGAATGAGAGATCTCCTACACAAGTTGGAATTCCAAGAGAACAGAGAAAAGTCCTCCTTGAGCACCTCACACAAGATTGTGTTCCATGGAATGTTAACTAGACAGCTCGGTTCAAAGAACTTTTCTTCCACAGGAAAAATAGATCCTTATTTAAATCTGTTTCTAAGGTTTTCCACTCAAACTTAAGTCACCATGAGGGAATACCTCAGGATTTTGGGTCTCATGGCATCAGTGATTCTTGTGATACTCCTTCTCATGATGCTCCTAAATCTAAAATTGAGAGAGAGAGAGAGATGCTCCATACGTTGAATGTCCACAGACAATGCCGCTACTATCTTGACGGACCTAAATCTGTCAGATCTTCAATCAGTTTTTCATTTCTTGTGAGAGTAAGAAGGGACAACCTGTGTCAGAACAGACTACTTCCAAATGTTTTTTTTTTTTTTTTTATAAGGCTATTATTACCGTTTGCTATAATCAGCATAGCAAATCTATTCCAGGCAGGGTCAAGGCCATCTCTATCAGGGCCTTGGCTTTATCTGTGGCTTTTTGGAAAGAATTGGAATCTAGAAGTATTCTAAAAGCTGCTGCCTGGTCCTCTGTACATACTTTTACAAAGCAGTATAATCTTGATTCCTGTCTAGGTTTAGATCAAGCTTTGCTGCTAACATTCTTCAAGGATTCCAGGGCTCTTCTCCTTCCACATCCCAAATGTAGTTAGCTATGTAATCTACCCATATAGCTAAGGCTTCTGTTGCAGTGATCAGTATGTTGAACATAGTACTGTTGTGTAAGTTGAATTCATCCTAACAGTAGATGTTTGAATGCTCACTGCTACAGTAGTGGCTCCCTGCCTCCACCCTCCTTGCTTTTGGTATGTTTTTTTATGCCAGGGTGTGGACCGTTTATGTTTTGGGTTTCCTAGCATAGTCCTTTCAGGGCTCACCCTCCCTCCTTTTGTTTGTCAGGAAAGCTCTAAAGGGCTTTGCACTCAGACTTGTCTTTTAGTCAGTTCAGCTCAAGCTGCTTGACAGTTTGAGTATGTGGAAGGTGCCCTGAAACTTTGGAACTGTCTGGCCATTATATCCATGGCAGGATATAACCCATATATCTAAGGTACTGCATTAGTGATCATTTGGACATCTACTGTTAAGGTACGTTCAACTTACACAACTGTACTTTCTCCCTTCTTTTGGAAGTGGCCAGTGACTTACCACAAGCTTCCTCAAATACTGAACCTGCTCTTATGGGACAAGTGGTGTTGATATAGCCCAACTCCAAACAACCTCAACTAACTGCCTCAGTGATAGTCTTAATGCCTTTTGGGCACCTATTTTCTGAGGTTGTGAAACAAGTATTAAAGGAGACAAGAAAACTTGCTACTAGGAAATCATGTTAGCAAATAGAAAGGATTTTGTAGTTGGTTCCAAGACAGTAATAAGGACCTTTTAAGGCTAGTATTTCTCTGGCCCTGCAATATTTGTGAGAGTTATTTTCCACTGGCCTTACTTCTCTTTAAGGGTTAAGTTGTCAGTCATTTCAGCATGTCTACTTATCCTTGTCTTTCAATTCATGCCAAAATGTTACAAGCCTTCAAAAAACTGGTGGCTCATCCTTAGGATCTCAACTTTCATTTAGAAAAGTTAACTTTCTCCATTTGAACCAACTCATCAGGCTGATTTCAGGTTCTTAGCATGAAAAACAGTTTTGCTGATTGCTCTTCAAGAAGTATATCTGCTGATGTTCTTAGTGTTTCACTTTTGCAGTCATCACCTGTGGGTTATCCCTGCTGTGGTAGCCCTTGGCCGGCCCGAATACCAGAGTCAGTGTTTTTCTACATCGGGTGCTGTCGCTTGCTGTCTGATGTCAGGTCATCAGTGCTATAAAGGAAGGCAGCCAATGCCATTACATCAGTCTTTCTTGCCGTGGAGCCCGTAGCAGAAGCAGTTCACAAGTGTGCCAGTTAGTCACTACCAGAGTTTGAATTGTAGCTGAAAACATCTAAAGCTTCCGAGGAGGTCTTTCGCACTACTGATTCTAGACAAAGAATGACATCTTCTCCTCAGACTATTGTTTCTCTCAGACTGATGGATGCTCTTAGGCCCAGCGGCAAGGCCACTCCTAAGAAAACTACCTCCTGCTCCACCATCCCAAGCTCAAATGCTTAAAATGGTGGAGGACCTTATCACCCTTATCAGGGGTAGTCAGGCCGCATCTTCTAAAAGGAAAAGAGATCTTTCTCCTGAAACACTGACAGAACAGGATTCTGAGGAGTCTGATTATTCAGATTTTGAAGAGGAACAGCAACCTCTGACTGCTTATGAAGATTCAGATGCAGAGGGATCCATTACTTCTGCCTCCCCTCCAGAAGATCTTCCTTTTGGGAAACCCTTTACACCCTTAGGGAAAATTTCCACTGGGAATCCCAAGACTTCCGTCAGTTTAAGAAAAGACTGGGAGAGTTTCTAGACCTGCCCCAACACAGACTCTTGGCCATCCCTCCAATCTTAGAGGTGGGTGATGATGTCTTCCATGAATCCAGTTTAGCTCCTGACGTCCTCCCATCTGCTCCCAGAAAACCTAACTGGTATTACAGAGCTCCAGATTCTCACAAATACCTGTGCAGAAATCCTGCAGTAGACCTGGAGGTCATTACACAGGGACCAAAAGGAGCTAAGACTAGTTCTGCAAAGACTCCTACTCCCTCTGAGAAGGACTCCACAGCTGTGGGCAGATGGGGTAAAAAAAAAGTATACACCTCTGCAACTGTCCATTCCACATGTTAAAATATCAACAACACACTTTGGAACTATTAAAGCAAAAGATTTCAATCTTTCCTGACTGTGCCAATTCAAAAGACTTAGCAGACTTACTGCACTCTACTTGTCAAGTGGCTAAACAGTCATTACACTGTGGATATGATGCCCGAGAAGCCTCAAGCAGGGCAGCAGTGTCAGGATCCATCATTAGAAGACATGCATAGTTGAAGGAACAGTCTCTCCCTGATCATGTCACATCTAAGTTACTTGATGGAGCAAAAGCAGAAGAGGTGCTTAAAAAGATGGAAGACAAAGCAAAATCTATGCAAACAGTAAAATATTTCCTTCAGGTACAACCTCCTAGGTTCAGCAGGAATTTTCCCTCAAAACACTGGTCCTTTCCTGCACCTAGCAGACAATGGCAAGGCAAGCCCCGCAGGGACAAACCACCCAGACTCCTATCCCAGGGACAGCAGAGAACCAAACAGTGGACCTCTTCCACTCCAAAGGCAGGGAGTTCTAAGCCATCCCTCTTTGGCAAAAACTCTCAATGACTCCCTCTCCCCCCTCTGCCCTCTTTTCACTCACCAAAAATTATGAGGAAGGCTCTCCCTCTGCAAAGAAAATTGGCTTTCTGAAACAAAGGACCAATGGGTCTTAAAGATAATTTTTTCAGGGATACAAATTCTCCTTCAACAAACTCCCAATTCTAAGAGGGTACCCAGACTTGACTCCAAATCAGTGAGCACAGGCATTGAAACAAGTCCAAACTCTCATTTCCCAAGGGGCAGTAGAACCCATCCCCTCAGATCAAACAGGCAAAGGCATTTTATTTCAGACTATTCCTTGTTCCCAGAAACGAGGGCACTTGGCACCCCATACTGGATTTATCCATTCTGAACACCTTCCTGGTGGTCCCCAAATTCAGAATGCTAACTTTCCAGCAGCTGCTGCCTATGCTGAGAAAAAAATGCATGGTTAGTTACCCTAGATCTAAAAGATGCCTACTTCCACATCCCCATAAGGGAATCCTGCAGGAAATTCCTTCACTTCAGAGCAAGCTCACAACACTTTCAGTTCTCTGCACTACCCTTTGGCTTATCACAGGGTATTCATCAAATGCTTAACCCCGGAAATAGCCTTTTGCAGACAGTAAACTATACAAATTTACCCTTATCTGGATGACTGCCTCATTCAGGCAGCTTGCAAAGAAAAGCTCCTCAAGGACCTCCTCTTTGTCAAAACCCTCCTAACCTCCTTACGGTACACCGTCAATGAGAAGAAATCAAGGCAAACACCCTCCAGGAAGATCATGCTCCTGGGAGCACTGCTGGACACAGCATCCCAAATGGCCTTCCTATCCCCAGAAAAGCAGAGCTTCCTGCCTCTCTACTTTACACAGTTGGCTTCCAGATGTCACCTCACTGCAAGGAAGTTTCTGCAAGCCTTCGGGTACATGTCATCTTGCATCCTTCTAATTCCTTTGGCCAGGCTTCACATGAGAAAACTTCAGTGGTACCTGAAGAACCTTGGGT
The DNA here is from genome assembly GCF_019279795.1 of Protopterus annectens. NCBI lineage: Eukaryota > Metazoa > Chordata > Ceratodontiformes > Protopteridae > Protopterus > Protopterus annectens. The sequence goes on along the minus strand of NC_056750.1, from coordinate 627,776,065 downwards.
GTCAGCACTCACAATCTCTAGAGACCTCTCTACCTCTGATTCCCTACATAAGGGCAGAGTTTCTCTGGTGAGCAGGGGCCTGTGCCCAGAACAAGCGTCTTTCCTTCACCCTCTGCCCAACCGGGCAGACCATTACAACCGACGCCTCAGACATAGCTTGGGGTGCTCACCTAGAAAGCTGGTGCACCCAAGGTCTTTGGGATGTCCAGCACCTTCCCTTATACATCAGCCAGAAGGAAATGATGGCAGTATAAAAGGCTCTGACATCCTTTAAACCCTCATCTCAAGCCAGGGGGTTCTCCTTATCAAAACAGACAACACCACAGTAATGTGGTACATCAGCAAACAGGGAGGGACCCAATCTTACCCTCTGTGGAGGCTAGCCATGAACCTCTGGCTGATGGCCTCTTCCATGGGACTACACCTGATAGCCCAATACCTGCCAGGGATCAACACCACCCTGGCAGATCACTTAAGCAGAAACTTACTGAACCCCCATGAATGGCAGCTCCACAGAAAAATCTTTTTACAAATCATTCAGGCATGGGGGACCCTAGAGGTGGAGCTCTTCGCTTCACATCTCAACCATCAGGTGAAAAACTTCTGTACCAGGGAGAGTACCACCACCTAGCGTGGACATTCCCCTGGAACACCCTCTTTGTGTACACATTCCCTCCTCTGCCTCTTATTCCCAAGGTTGTTGCGTCTTTTGGCTTTTGCCGGTTAGGGGTCGCCACAGCAGAACTCTGGTCTGCTAATGATTGGCAGTAGATTTTTACCAGCTCTTACGCACAACCTTTGATGAAGGTACGTCCATTCACGCATGTCTCCACACAGAAGACGCTGTAGCTGAGAATCGAACAGGACAACGTCTTACTGTGAGGCGACAATGCTGCCGCAGTACCACTACCACAGTCACCTCTTATTCCCAAGGTACTGATCAAATTAAGGGAGGAGAGACCAAAGGCCATCCTCATTGCTCCAGATTAGCCCAGACAACATTGGTATCCCTTACTGTGCAGCCTGACCTTACAGCCTCCGAGGCAGCTTCCCCTGATCTCAAACCTCTTAACTCGGGGGGGGGGGGGATGCTGCACCCAGACTTACAGACTCCCAAACATCAGCATGGCTAATACTCTCAAGGCAAACAAGGGGCCCCTGTTAAGCAAACAAGTCCTAGACATTATCACAGAGGCCAGAAGGCCCAGCACCAAAAACTCTTACGCAAGAAAATGGAAAAGATTCTGCTCATGAAGCCAGTCCAGAGGGGGCAATACTTCACAACCTTCCATCCCTCTTATCCTGGGCAACCTAGCGGAGCTACTTAATAGTGACCTCTCCTTCTCCTCTATTAAAATCCATGCCTCAACTATTTCAGCTCATTTTGATACAGAACAGCCCCAGTTCTCCCATCCTTTGATTAAACAATTCCTCAGAGGGGCTTCTAATGTCAGACCTCCCAGAAGGCCACCCACTCCAGCCTGGGACCTGAATTATGTTTTGGATAAACTTACTTTACCAACCATCGAACCTGCTGCTTCAGCAGAACTAAGATACCTCTCCTGGAGGACTGCTTTTCTTCTAGCTATCACTTCAACCAGAAGAGTTTCAGAAATTCAGGCACTGATGGCTATTGAGCCCTTCATCATCTTCCATGCAGACAGGGTCTCCATGAGGACTAATCCCTCCTTTATGCCCAAGGTGGTATCTAATGTAACTCTCAACCAGGCCATACATTTACCCACCTTCTTTCCTAACCCTCAAAACAAGGGGGAAATAATTCTGCACTCACTAGACATGCAAGGACAGCTCAGGTACTATATGAACTGTACTAAACCCTTCAAGAAAACAGACCAACTACTTGTCAGCTTTGCCCCAGTGGCAGAGGGGAAGCCCATTTCAAAACAATTTCCAAATGGATATCGCACCGTGTCCATTTCTGCTATAGTTAGCATGGGAACCCCTTGCAAGTCAATTCAAACCCATTCCAGTAGAGCCACCTCCACTTCTACAACACTCCTCAGAGGAGTTCCCACCAGGGTCATCCTGGAAGCTGCCACCTGGACGTCTGTCCATACCTTTACCAAGCATTGCCACCTACCTCTATTTTCTAAGGCTAGGGCAGGGTTTGCCTCTGCAGATCTGCAGGGCATGCTGACCCATTCCTATGTCTCTTACTAATCCTACCACCTCTCTCCTCAGCTTTGGGAATCCTCTCACAGGTGATGACTGCAACAGTGAAACACAAAGAACATAGTACAGTTGTGTACACGTACCATAAATGTGGATGTCCGAGTGTATTCACTGTTGCAGTCCTGTTTTCCCATCCTCCTTCCCCCTTATATCTCCTTTCTCTAGGGAGACACAAGTTGCTAACGGTGGCTTTTAGCCACCAGGACCACTTTACCATATTTACTGCAGCCTCACTTGTTAGGGCAAGAATAACTGATGTAATGACCTTCCTTTATAGCACTGACAACTTGATGTCAGATCGCAAGTGACAGAAGCCAACGCAGAAAAACATTGACTTTCGTTTTCGGGCCGGTCGAGGGCTACCACAGCAGGGGTAACCCACAGGTGATGACTGCAACAATGAATACACTCAAACATCTACATTTATAGTAAGTGTACACAACTATACTTTTTGATGAGTCATCTGTATCCAATTGCCCACAAAGATAGGATTTTCTTAAGAGTTAATTCTTCCTTTAATCCTTCTTTTTTGCTTAAAGTGGTATACAAATTTACTTTGAGCCAAGCTAGCTATCTCATTGTCTTCTTTCCATAATTTCAAAATAAGGGAGATAGGAGTCATCATATTTTGGATGTCCATGGACTGCTCTGATATTAACTTGACAGAACTAAACGTTTTCAGAAACCTTGCTCCAGTTCTTCATTCCTTATGAAGGTACAAAGAAAGGACAACTTGTGTCAAAGTAAACGGTCTCCAAATGTTTGTCTCATGCTATTACCTTTTGTTATACTTACCCCAATAAGGCAATTCCAGTCAGGGTCAAGGCTCACTCTACCAGGGCCTGGGTTCATCTCTGGATTTTTGGAAATGTTTGGATTTTAGAAGTACCCTACAAGCAACCACTTGGTCCTCTGTATATACCTTTTAAACAGCTGCACAAACTAGATTCCTTCTCCAAGTACAGGGTTTGCTTTTCTAAGACCATTCTCCAGAGGCTGCTTAGGGTCCCTATCCTTCTTTCTCACAGTTAACAAAAGCTATAGTAGTCTACCTATATAGCTAAGGCTACTGCAGCATTGATCAAATGATTAACATAAAACAGTTGCAAAAGTAAAGTTACCATAATAGTGGATGTTTGAATAATCACCCTTATTTTTATATGGTTTTGTTGCAAGGGTGGGGAACTTTACAGGGCTGCACCCTCCTCCTATCAGTTGTCATGTAAGGTACCTCTTAAGCTTTGTATGCTGTCTGTTGTATCCTTAGCAGGATATAACCAATATAGCTAAGGCTTCTGCAGCAATGATAATTCAAACCTTTAGTAATATGGCAGTAAGCAAACTATTTTTGTCAAGGTTCCAAAGTTCATGATGTTCTCAGTTCAATATCTTGTACCTCTGATTCCTCAATTAGTACCAATCTTTTTGGATATTTTTTTTAAACAAAAAAAATGTATTAAATTCTCATGTATGACATAGCCAATCTTACTTTTGTATAAATGAAAAACAATCACATGAATACAATTTTAGTTATATATCCAGTCATTGTGAACCTACTCTTTGTATCATTTCACCCCAGGGCCTTGGGGAAAGCAGTATCCAAACAGACTAGATCTTCTTTGATCTGAAAACTATATCCTTCTGTTACTCCTATGAGAAAGAGCTAACGCACACAGTCAAACCCAATTTCACTAGAGCAGTGGCTTCTTCAGGGCATTTCTTAAAGGCATGGATGCAGCCACTATCCTAGAGGCAGCCACGTGGTCCTCTGTGCACACCTTCACCAAGCACTATAAATTGGATAACATCTCTAGATCCAGGGCAGGATTTGCAAGAGCCATCCTCCACGGATTCCTGGAGACTGCTACCTCTTCCTTCACCTATTCCTCTACATGACCTGTGGTCCTCTCCCACATGTGAGAATACTGCAGCATGAGAATAGAAGGACCTAGATTAGTTATGTAAAATCTTACCATAACCATAGATGTCCTTCTCTTCTGTGTTGCAATATTTATTCCTTCCCTCCTACTCCCCCCTCCAGAGACCCTTTTCATTGTCTGGATGGCATCCTTTCCCTTTCTTTAGACTATTTCCAACTGGGCAGTCATTTCTGAGGTCTGTGCGTGCAGACGTCACATTTGTGGCCTGAAGTTTGTGGCCCATTTTTTGGCGTCCCACGCGCCAGACGGCGGCTAGCCTTGGGCTTTGGTGGGTGGGCTGTATGTTTGGGATGCCTGAGGTGGAGGATCCCACATGTGAGAATACTGCAACATGAAAGAGAAGGACAGCTATAGTTATGGTAAGATTTTACACAGCTAAACTTTCCTGATGGTCTAGTTCATGTGTAGTTAGTTACCCCAGATCCTTTTCTTGCTGCTTTGAAATCAGTTCCACTCCCCACCAGTACTTCTTACTAGGGTTATTATGGCCCATGTGCAGTACTTTACATTTATTTGCACTGAATTTCCTTTGCCATCTTTCTGAACACTTCCACGGCCTTTACAAATCCCTTTCTAGACTCTTCCCTATTCTCATAGTTTGCATCTATCATAGTGCCATTAGCAACAAGATTAATTTTGTTCCAGGAACTACACGAGTTGTGTTTCACCTCCAAACACTGGTAACCAAATAAAAACACTCCATGGAACTGTAACACACCACTCTCAAAATTTTCAATTATAAAAAAAAAACACTGGGGCAAAAAACTGCTTCATGCCATACTGTATTTAAAAAATAAATAAAAATAAACTCAGTGTTAAGTGCTTTAGTCCCATATATGAACCAGGACTTCTTCAGCACAGTTGCACATTTTCCCCAAGTCCTCATTTTTAAAACCTTGGTTTAAACGTGATGTATTATATAATTTTAAACCTACACTAAAAATATTTGAAGTGCCATGACTGTCTTTGAGGGTAACACACAAAAGAAACACAGAGTATATTGTGACCATTAAGTAAAACAAGCACTTAATTACTTTGACATGCAAATAAAATACTGAAGACAGTAAACATATAAAAAAATAAAAATATAAAAAGACAATATACAGTTTTAAAGATTATTTTAATCTTTAACCACCACTAACTTAATTTTTAATACACAAGTCAAAGAATTCACATCATTTAACCCTGCGGGAGTTTTGGCATTGGTTTTTAAATGCCAGGGCAGTTCTCTGGTTTCTAGTCGTTACTCCATGCTCCCCCTGTAGAATTAAATCTTGCTTTTTCAAATAACTAAAACAAAAGACTGTGATCAGAATATTTGTGGATGTGCTTAGACAATGCATTATTTGGATTTTGCCTTTTAACGTCATAGGTATGCTCATATATTTTTTCTTTAAAGGTTCTTTCAGTTTTGCCAGTGTAAAATGTGAGCCAGTACTTGCATGTAGCAAGATAAACTCTACCCCTTTGGTTTTGACAGTTACTGCAACTAGTTGTATTAAAAGAAACATTTCTATTAATGACCATCTTGCAATCTTCTTTTATAGAGGGACACTGATTGCATCATCCACATTTGTGAGTCCCTCGCCTTGCCCTTGTGGCACTTGAATTCATCTTATACTCTTCTATTAGGACTTCAAAATCTCTTCCCTTTTTAAACACAAATCTGGGTTTTTCCATGCACCACAAGGCTAAGGTTACAAACTTAAAAATGTTCCAATGTCTCCTGATAACCTCCATAATAGAATAACTGTCCACTTAATAAGTCATGCTCCTCGCCTTGCCATACCACTCATTGCCTACCAATTTACTGTTAGAAACATTTTCACAAAAGTTATTCTCAGTCCCTATCCAACAACAGGGTATATATAGATATTCTCTCCTTCCTTTTATGAACCACTTCGTTCTGAATATTAATCAGAATCGCATGAGGGTGCACTGCCTTTTTAACATGCTTTTCAATATTTCAATCTCTTTAAAGAATAAATTGTCCCCTGAGGCCATCCTTTCAAGACATACCATCTGTCCTTTAAGTAGAGCTTTTTCCTGGAAGTGGGGTTGACAACTACTATAGTGTAAGAGGGAATTGGAGTAAATAAATGTTCGAAAAATGTTATAAACAATCTTTTTTTTTTCACCAGGTCCTTAGTTATTTGCGCATCTAGTTAACACAATTTTGTATTAAACATCTCATGAGTAAAATGAAAACATACTGTGGTAGTGCTAATATAACAAAGAAATTCACAAAGTTTTTTTTAAATAATTAATCCAGAAAATACATATGACATCCAGGAACTTGGTATACAGGCTCCAGGGTTTCACAAATCTGGAGTTCGACATATTTTCTGCCCTACTCTGCCATCACAGTAATAGCAAATATGGGGACACAGGCTACCCCATTGCAATTCCTAACTTCTTTTGGTAGTAGTCCTCTTCAGAATGTATGTAGTTGTTCTTCAACATGATTTCCATTAACTCCATTAAGATATTGATTTTTGTAGTAGTAATAGCACTAGATGTTAAATATTCATGGAAATACTCCTCAAAATATGGTGAATGGATGTCAATAAATCTTCAACATATATGGTAACGAAGCACAACTGGTCTTTATTTGAATCATTTACGACTCAAAAAATCCCATGAATCTTGGAGTAAATAGCTGACTTTCTCATTTACTTTCTTTAATTTCTCAATCGTGTAATTAGCAATCGGTTGTAGAACCCCCTGCATCTACAGTGGGTCTCGGGAGTGGATTCACCACATTTTTATGGATTTTGGTAAAAACAAAAAAATATGTTGAATCAGAAGCTTTTTTACAGTCAAAAACTTAAATTGTCCAACTGTCCTTGCATAAGCATGTCATAAAGCATATATGGTCAGCATTCCTGTATGCTGTAATCATTTTACCAATGTAATCAGTATAGTTCATCACCACTAGGCCTCCCCCCTTATTTGGGTTCGTAATACGAATATTCTTAATGATGCATATATTTTTCAGAAGATCCTTTTCATTCTGTGTTAAATTGTACCAGGAAATCCTTGTGCTTTGGTTTAGGTGAACTTGTATATCATGGATTAAAGGGACTAGTTTTCTTTAATAACTCGGTGTTGTTATGTTGAACCTCCTCATTGTTACAAAACCAGAAGAACAAGTTAAGTTTTCGTGTAACAGTCTAAATTTAATAAAGTTATCTGGGATCATAGCTCTTTTGGTGAAAGCAAAAGTATTACTCCTTTCAAACAAATCAACGTGATATTGATCTATATAACAATCACTGTAACTGCAAATATTCATAGTTTCATAGTTTAGTACTAGGCTATCTGCCCTGGGGCATTTGTAAGCCTAGCCATAGTGATGTGGCTTTTGCCACCCCATGATATGGTACAAAAATGCACAGAATAGATTTAGAATACTGTGCCTCTGTCTAGTAGCGACACAGTGAAGAAGGTCCCCTTATATAATAGAATTAGTTTAGTGTGCCCCTGTCTAGTAGTGACACAAATGTGACCCCTGGGGTAAACTTACGATCTCCCATCCACTCATCAAGATTTCTCTTGAAGAGAGTCAGTGAGGGGCTCTGCCTAACATGAACTGTGATCTTGTTCCATAGCATGCGAATCCTCTGGGTTATGAATCTATCCCTCCAGCATGTCCTATTCATACTTTTGCCGAGGTTTAAGTCTTTAGCTCTCGTGGTTCTGATGGATTTGGATTTTTTTGAGGTGGAGCATGTCCATCAGTTCCTGATTGGACATGGCCTTGTACGTCAGGCAGAGATCACCTCTGAGCAGGCGGTATGCTACTGAATAGAGCTGGAGTTTCTTTAGTCTGGCAGAATAAGACATATGTTGGAGACCCCTGATCCTCTTGGTGAGGTACTTTTGTGGTCTCTCCAGCTGTTGCAAATGCCGGGTGAGGTACATACCAAATGGGGCATTGTACTCGATCATGGGTCTGATGAGGGAGGAGTATAGGGGTACAATGACATCCTTGGATCTGGATGTGAATACCTTCGTGATAAGGTGTGCAAGGTAGAATGTTTTTATAACCACTTTGGCAACGTGAGTGTCAAATGAGAGGTTGCTGTTGACTTGGGTCCCTAGGTCTCTGATTACTTTTTCCGTACTCAGTGGGTTGCTGTCTATGTGATAATTTGTGGGTACTTTGTTTTTCCCAAAGGGGATGACTATACATTTTTTGGCATTTAGTTTAAGGCCATGACTCCGGCACCAGTTGTCCATTTCTGTGAGGCATTTTTGTAGGATGTATGTGTCCGCTGGTGTATCGACTGTGGCACCTAGTTTGCAGTCATCTGTGAACTTTGTCAGCCACAACCCTCCCATGTTTGCTTTAACATCTGAGAAATAAATGCCGAACAAGAGGGGTCCCAAGACAGATCCCTGTGGGACACCACTTGTGACTGGCTTTAAGTCTGACATTGCTCCAGCGATTTTAACTTTACGGGTTCTGTCCTTTAGCTAGTTTGCAACCCATCTAGTGACATAAGGGTTTACGTTTAAGCTGTTGAGCTGATCTATGATGCCTCAGTGGGGTATTGTGTGGAAGGCCTTAGCCAAGTCCAGGTAGGCTGTATGGACTGCTTTGCCCTCATCAATGGCTGTAGTGACTGTTTCAAAAAAGTCAACCAGGTTCAAAAGGCAGGATCTGCCCTTTACAAAGCCGAACTGGGTGGGGTCAAGTGTCTGTAGGTCCCCAATGTCTCTGTTTATGAGTTCCATAATGATTATTTCCATAGCTTTGCAGACCAGGCTGGTTAAGGTTATGGGGCGGTAGTTCCCAGGGTCTGTAGAGGTACCCCCTTTGTGGAGTGGGACCACTGTTGCTGTACGCCAGTGTTCAGGTACATATCCTGTAGTAAGGCTAAGGTTAAATAGCATTTTTATGTGCGGGTATAGCTCCTCTTGGAGTTCACGTAGCACACAACCCGGGATACCGTCAGGTCCCATTGATGCTGTGTTTTTAGCTTTGTTGAGGGCGGCTCTCACTTGGAAATCTGAGATGACAGGGAGATTACATTCAGCTAGGATAAGTATTTCTTCTTTTGTGGGTGAGGGAGGGGAGAAATTTGCACTGAACCTGTCAGCCAGAATGTTGGCAATATCTGTGGGTTCAGTGTATTTTTTGTTATTGTGAACTAACTCTGAGCATATCTGAGGGTTTCCGCCCAGGTTTCTAACATAGCTGAAGAAGGCTTTGTGGTTATCTTTAGTGTCCTTAGCGAGTTTTCTCTCAAAGTTGGCCTTGGATGTTTTTATGAGAGAACGTAGTTTTCTGCTAGTGTTGATCAGAGATGTCTTCCCTTTATGGGATTTTGCTCTGTCGTGCAGTAGCTTCCTTCTTTTGTTATACAATTTGTTAATGGCTGAGGTCCACCAGACAGGACGCTTGCCTTTGGTGGAGAGGGACTTGGATTTATTTGGGATTGCATGATCCATGCATTCTTGGAGATGTCCATAGAAAGCATTTGTGAAGGATTCGGCATTGTGGGATGTGGTATCCACTGGCCCAGTGGGCTTAAAGGATACCATCTCAGTCTTAAGAAGAGTCTTAAGAAGAGTGAAGTTTGCTTTTGAGAAGTTTTTCACTGTGGTCTTTTGTGCTGGGGGTGGAGGTGGGATATGTATATCCTTGGTGATTAGTTTGTTGTCAGATCTCACTAGTGAGGGGTATACCTCCGGTGTGGAGCATTTTGTCCCCATGTTTGTGATGATCAGGTCTAGTATATTATCTCCCCTAGTGGGAGAGGTGACTAGTTGTTCCAGTGCATTTGAAGTTATGAATTCCAGGAACCTTTGGGCTAGGGTGTTAGGGCTAGAATAATGTACCCAATCTATGTTTGGGTAGTTGAAGTCTCCCAGTATGATGGTATTTTGTGATATATTCATATCCGCCAATGTCTTCAGGAAGGCTGATTGGGGTTCCTGAGATTGGGAGGGTGGTCTGTAACATGCTACCAGTTGTATAGCAGTTTTGCCTATGGTTAGTTGCACCTGTATGGTCTCCGATGCTTCATGTGTTGCTACTAACCTGGAGGTGTGGGTGTCCTTGATGAATATGGACACTCCCCCTCCCTTTATGGTTCGGCCCGGGTTTTGGGGCCGAAAAGCATGATACGAGGTATAGCCTGGTAGTGCTGGGGTGCTCTCAGGAGCCTTGAACCAGGTTTCAGTTACTGCACAACAGACGTCTATGTTCTCCATACTGAGGAGTGCATCAAGAGCCTGCATCTTGAGATTTAGACTTCTGGCGTTGAGCAGCATTACCCTTAGTTTTTTTCCATTTTTGTTTTCTAAGGAGGTGGGTTTGTCTTTTGAGCCTTGCCTAAAAAGGCACTATGGGGTGGCAAGAGCCTTAGCCAATATCCGGAAGCCCAGTGGTGACAGGTGCAAGCCGTCCCTTGCGAAGCAGTGTGGCTTGTCCAACATGTCATCCCAGGCAGACAGACATTGGATCACCTTAGAATGACACCAGTACTTGAGCCAGTTATTAAAGCTGATCATCTTGTCTTTGTATTGTGGCATCATTCTTGGTGAGGGCAAGATGCTGCTCAGGGTCAGGGTCATACCAGCCTGGGCTACATAATCAGAGAGCTCCTCTATAGTCCAGGGAGGTACGTCTCAGGTCATTCACGCCAGCATGGACAATGACGGAGTCATATTTGTACTTGCTTTGTAGTGACCCGAGTGCATGTGTTATGTGGCTGATCCTAGCTCCCGATAGGCAGCTCACAGTCACCCTCTCCTTGTTCAGCCTGGTCAGCGGGACATCAGTGTGTCTGACTATAGAGTCACCTATTACTAGTGTATCAGGCAGGGTGTTTGGCCTTAAGGGCTGTGATTGATTGACACACTGATTTATTGAAGTATGTATTGCATGTGTTTTGTTTTGAGGTGGTGGATATTTGGATGTCTGCTTTGGGAGCCTTTGTTGTTTTGGTAAGTTTTTTATTAGAGCCTCCAAGTATGTCTTTGTGTTTTTATGTGTTTGGTTTGATGTTGTGGTAGGTCTATGTGGAACTGGGTTTGTTGTGTGTGTGGTTACCATCTCCTCCTGTCTGGTCATGCCAGCCCTGAGTTGAGAGAGTTCAGCCTCCAGTTTGGCTATATAGTTGCATCTCTCACATGTATTTGTGTTTGTTGGGAGGAGGAGAGGGTTGTCTGTGTACATGAGACAATTGTAGCATTGTCTCAAGATACCCAGATTTACCAGCTGAACTAGAGTGGACGCCAGTAATCTACCACTTGACATGCTAGAACAGTATAAGGGAGTACTGTGCCTTTAAGGGAAGCGGATATTCACAGGGGTGGTAGGTGGATGTAGTGCTTACTTAGTACGACAGTGCTTACTTAGTAGAGAAGTTTTGAGAACAAGTGCTAGGCTTATAATATAGCGAGTAGTCTGATTATACTAAGAGTAGAGCTTCCTTAAGGGAAAATTTGAAGAGCACACTTGGCGGAGCCAGAAGAAGTTTAACCTTGTTTAAACGGTGCTGCGCAAAGCCGTGCAAACGCGGATTTTAAACAGCGAACTTCAAAAGAGCTAGAAATGGTCCAAAACAACCAATTACTACAGCTCTTGTGCTAAGGTCACTTCCTACAGGGACAGGTAGGCTGCTCAAGACTCCCCACTCCCACTGGTGAGCAAAGAAACTTCCTTCTATCCAAGTAAGGTAATGGACAACACAGGAACTACACCACAGCCCAGAATACAACAATGCCTGTAAACTGGTCTAAACTAGTCGAGGAGAGGCGGGAAAACAAGGATTATTTTTTTGTTTTTTTGTTTTTAGATCGAAACACACAGAAAATGCAGAAACAGTAATAAATCAGTTACACAGGCTAGCCCACTTTAGTGGGCAGCCTCAACAGTTAAATTAAACAAACAAACAAACAAACTTTCGATCAAATTCGACTAAAATGTAACTTTAAGTGCAGATATTAAAATAATGCAGCAAACAGCTAAAAAACAGTTTAAGCTTGTTTAGGGTAAGCTAGAGAAGCTATTTCAAGTAAAAAAACAGCAAAGATACTAAATCCAGAAAGTAGTCACTTTTCTGAGTTCTCTGTAGCTAGGACCACTCTGCAGGACCACGAGGAGCTTGTCTGAGTAGTATAGCCAGAAAAAAATGCCCAGAGGCGGATTTTAAACAGGGAACTTCAAAAGAGCTAGAAATGGTCCAAAACAACCAATTACTACAGCTCTTGTGCTGAGGTCACTTCCTACAGGGACAGGTAGGCTGCTCAAGGCTCCCCACTCCCACTGGTGAGCAAAGAAACTTCCTTCTATCCAAGTAAGGTAATGGACAACACAGGAACTACACCACAGCCCAGAATACAGCAATGCCTGTAAACTGGTCTAAACTAGTCGAGGAGAGGCGGGAAAACAAGGATTATTTTTTTGTTTTTAGATAGAAACACACAGAAAATGCAGAAACAGTAATAAATCAGTTACACAGGCGAGCACACTTTAGTGGGCAGCCTCAACAGTTAAATTAAACAAACAAACAAACCAACTTGAAAATCTTGATGTTCATTGTAAATGTCACCATTGCTTATCTGCTCCCCCTCCTTCTCAGTCCACATACCACTCTATCAATGTTCCACCCATCGAACCTCTGTTGTGTTGAGGGAGTCTGGTTCTTTAGTCTCTCATATCTCCTAACAGGGGGTTGGTCTAAATGGACTTGAATTTGTTCATGTTCGGTGTCACCACTGGAATCTAAGTCCAAGGGATCTTTGGAATCAACAATATGTTCTTCTGCATTGTTGTTCTTGGGAACAGGCTAAGCCTGATTTTTATCATATTCATTTTTGTCCGTTTCCAACTTTTTTCTTTCTTAGTTTTAATATCTTTGCATACTGATTTGATCTTAATAATAAATTGCCTTATACTTGGTAATTACAAAACAATAAGTCAGTGATATAGGAATTGTCCAGAAATTGATGTCTGTCACTAACTTCTCTGTTCCATTTTGTTGTCCTTCATAAGTACTTAAATTAATTATATACCATGCTTATCAAACAAATTTATTATGGAGTTCAGAGACATTTGTTAAACCTGTAGGATATTTCCAATAGCATTGTGCTTTTGGGACACACCCTACTTTCAAACATTCCTTGATGCATTCATTCTCTAATTGATACTTGCAGAATTTAGTAGTTTTTTTTTCTCAAATTTGTTCAACTGGGAATTCCTTGATTCATCATCTTATTTATTCCATATTCCAAAGTCCATCCTCTCCTGAACCCACTCTTCAGTAGAGAAACCACGGAACTGGCTATTACCTCTGGCCACCATCATGCAATTATGAGAATTAAAACCACTATTATGGACACTTTGCTGACCAGATGTAATATCTGGAGAAGCCTGGGACACTACCGATACCTGCGTGTCTATCAGTAAAGGTAGATGATCCACAGGATTACCTTTTGAATTAGTAGAAGTCATGCACCTGTTGTCAACATTTTTTTTTGTTGTTGTTTGTAAGAACCTGAGTAAGTTCCTGAATTAACAAAGTCAAATTGCCAGTCGCAAAGTTCAGATCATGTAGTGAGTTGTTGTGCAACTTGTCTCTGGACTCCACTGATCATGTTGCCACATTAACCACAAACATGAAACCAGGAACCACACTTGTGTTGCATTTCACCTTCTGTTAAACAACACAATAACTTTCACCAGCACAGTTCAGTAGAGATTACTAATCGCATTTATTGCAATAAAATACAGACATGTATGTGGGAAACTAGGAAATCAAGACCCTAGCTCCTCAAGTAATGAATTATAGGAATCCTTTATGCCAGCTTTTATTAAAAGAAGCATTATTGTAACAATTAAAATACAGCCACTGACCAACTAAAAATGCACACTATATCATTAGTTATGCTGAGATCTCCTGACTTTATTTGTACCTTTCCATATTAGGTACAAGTTCTGAATTCTAGAACTTTCTACACTTGCCATGTTGGCACTTTTATGCCGGCAGGAAATCATCAAAAGTAGACTAAGATAATCAAGAATCATTATTGAAATGAAAACGTATATTAAAATACAATCAGTAATATTTTCCTTCATTTTACACTTCTGTCTTCACGTTTCCCCATCTGATGCTATGAAGCACCACTCAAGTCATGTATTATTTTTTTTTATGACTGGACAATGGCCACAGGACTTCAAATGAGACCATTTCTCTTGCCATTGGGCATTTTTTACATGCAGTTTTCTTCTGTCCCATGCATGCACAATGCTTATATAATTGTTTGACTTAGCAGTAAAAACATATCTGTATTTTAATGGCATGGAAAGGAGCATGACTTATTCACTGAACAATTTTGGAGTTGATTGGGAGACACTGGAACATTAAGTCTAATAACCTCACCCATAGGGTAGGTGAAAAACTCAGATTTGTGTTTAAAAATGTAAGACATCTACCTAGTAGTGGGATGGAAGATTAATTCAAGTGCCACAAGGGCAAGGAGAAGGACTTAAAATGTGGTAGATGCACGAAGTGTCCCTCTATAAAAAGAAGGTTGTGACAGTCATTTAAGGAGTGGCCTCTTTTAATATAACTGGTTACATTAGATGTGAAACCAAAGGGGTAGTGTATCATGCTATGTGCAAGGACTGTCCCACATTTTATGTTGATAAAACTACAACAGCCATTGAAGAATATATGGGCATGCCTATGACATTAAAAGGCAAAATCTGGGTGGTGCATTATCTAAGCAGATTTGCTAGTAGTTTGATCACAGTTTTTTTATTTCAGACCTTGGAGAGGGTAACCTTTGGTCCTAGAGGGGGAACATGGAGAGTTTGACTAGAAACCGGAGAACTGTTTCGGCAATTGTAAACTAATGCCAAATCTCCCCCAGGAGTGCACGTTATTGTAATTAACTACTTCTTATAGTTAGAGGTCATAATGTATTTTGTGCTGCTTTTATGTGTTATTCTTGAAGTAGGTCCTGGCACTTTGAATATTTTGGTCTATGTTTTAAATGATGTAATAGAGCACATTTTTAACCAAGGGTTTAGAATAAGAACTTGGAGAATGTGTAACTGTTCTAAAGTCATCCAGTTTCATGTCAGGGACGAAAGCACTGAACAGTGAGCTTATTTCTGTGTTTTTTAATAAAGTAAGTACGGAGTGAAGCAGTTTTGTGCCTGTGTTTGTTTGACATGTGAGTGGTGTGTTACGGTCCTCTGGAGCATTTTTTTATTTGATTACTAGAGATTGATTCTGTTCCTTACTTTCTCAGATATGTGTATGACAACACACTAAAGGCCCTTGCAGTATTCCCCTAGTTTTTAATTCCTGATATTATTCCCCTCACTACAACTTTGTGTGTCCTACTTTTCAAACATGAAGCTATCCACTTCTTCAGTCCTGGTCCTACCTCAACCCCTCCAGGCTTCCTATCAGAACCCTGCACCGGACCAAGTCACAAAACTTTGCTTTCTGGTATCTCTGTCAAGTTCACCTGTAACCTAGTTATAAAATTGGTCTGGTTTGATTGACAGCTTTTTCTGACTGTGGATCCATGTTGGTTGCTGTTCTGGAGGCTGTTGCTTTCTAAAAGTGTTACCAACTTTCCACACAGAATCTGTCTGTGATGTTCTTTCCCATTGTTGGTAAGTTAACAGACATGCAGTTAACAGCTTTTGTTTTTTGCTCTTATCTTTGTACAAGGATACTATGTTGCTGTCTTCCGTTCTATTGACACTTGATCTCTAGTCTGTGATTATTGAAGAGCTTCATCGGGGATCTGTATCACACTGGTTATATCTCTGAAGACTCAGTGTAACTCTTCTGATCCTTGTGCTTTAGCCTCCCCAGCTCAGCTAGTTCACTCTTAACCCTCCTCCCTCACTATCCTGATGTTTCACTGTTCTCCAATTTCTGTCCTGCCTCCCTCTCAGCATGGTACCACCACCTTGCTTTTGTTTGTGAAGACTGAAGCAAAGCAAAATATTCAGTACCTCTGCTTTCTCCGAGTCTTCTGTAGTCTTCCTACCATACTTTGCTCAGCCTGACAGTTTCTGTCTGTCCCTTCCTTCTGCTGTGCTCCTAAAAAAAACTTGCTTCCCTTCTTGATACCCTCAGCAAGCTCCTTTCACTTTTAGCCTTTGTTGCCCTTACTGCCTTGGTTAATTTTTTTAGCCTGCTTGTATTGTGCCATCTGCATCTTCTCCCGCCCTCTTTATCAACTTTTTGTAAGCTTTATCTTTTCCCTAACAGCTAGCATCACATTTGTATGTAACCATATTGGCCTTTCTCTTTGTCTTTTTGCCGGGTCTATATCAGAACACCGAAAGTTCATACTTTCAAATGTTCTTACATCGACCCCTATTCAGTGAATGCTGAAAATAGCGAAACAACAGATAACCAAATTTTTTCCTAGGGAAAGAATTTAGTTGTCCGTTTCTGTCGTTTCGCTATTTTCAGCTCTGTGGTGGAAAGTTACAGATTGGGATCAGGTAAGTGTGCGATTGGGTGTGGGTTAGGTGAGTTAGGGTTAGTGCGCGAGGGAGGTATGTGTGCGATTGTGTGGACATCAGGGTTAGGGTGGGTTAGGTGAGTTAGGGTTAGTGTGTGGGTGAGGTGAGTGTGCAATAGTGATGGACCTTAGGGTTAGGGTTTGGGTTAAGGTAAGTGGATAGTTAGTGGTGTTTGTACAGTTTAGTGTAGGGTTAGTTGTAACATTTTGGATGTATGTGTGTGGATTGCCGTTTGTTTGGGGAGCTTGTGTTATGTGTATGTGTTTTGAAACGGCAAACTTTTTCCCTAGGAAAAAATTTGCTGTTCTGAATGTTCGATGTTGTCAGCGTTCGCTGATTAGGGATCGTTGTAAGAACATTTGAAAATGTGAACTTTCAGTGTTCTGATATAGACCCCTTTTTGCCTCTTTCTCACTTGTTTGTCTTGAGCCCTGATTACTCTATCCCTGATCAGTTCTCATAGCTTGTCTGCTCTTTCAGTTTGCTCCCAGTCTCTCAAGTCATCATTGACCACCTGCCCAGCACAGAATAATCCATTCTTTTAAAATCCCATTCTGTTTCTTTCACTTTGTTCTTACCCTTCACCCAAAGCCTAAGCAACACATTTCATGTTCACAAGCTTACAACCTCTAACCCCATGATAATATGTTTTGTTTTCAATGTGTATAACTAAATATATATATATATATATATATATATATATGTGTATACACTGCGGTGGTGGTGCTGCGGTAGTGTTGTTGCCTCACAGTAAGACGTCCTGTTCGATTCTCAGCTAAAGCGTCTTCTGTGTGGAGACATGCGTGAATGGGAATACCTTCTTTGAAGGTTGTGCGTCAGGGCTGGCAACTCTGCACATAAAAATCTACTGCCAATCATTAGCAGACCGGAGTTCTGCTGTGGCAACCCCTAACCGGGAAAATCCGAAAGACACACAAAAAAAATAAATCCAGTCATTGTGAATTAAGTATTACATAGCTCATTCAAATCCTGCCTTCACCCAAACCATGCTTCTCCCCTGCATATAATGTTTCCACAATTCCCATTTTTCCCTATGCAGTCAGATTCTTCCATCCTCTAAAGATCCCAACTCCAGTTACCCCATTTGTGTCACCATATTCACCACCTCCAGTTAAGTTGGCCCAGACCCTGCTCTCCACCCTCCTTTGGCAACCACCATAGTTAGACTCAGCAAGGCTCTACTATGTTTAGACAACTCTGATTCCGCATCATAGCCCAAAAAAGATAATTTCTCTAGCCACACCAGTCCACTCACCCAGTATCTCTAACAAAGCAGTCTGTAGGGAATTTTTAAAGTCCGCCAACTCACCATACTCCCAAAAAACATGCCCCCAGCTACCTCTTCCCCCATCACACCTCCAACACCCGCTGTCCACCTGAGGAAAAACTCCATGGAGTCTACTCGGAGCACAAAAATACCCATACAAACACTTCCAAGCAAAGTTACCAAATCCTCTAGACTTCATTGCATATCTAGAAGGCACACCTATCTCCCCACTGTCTCCTCATGAATTGCCCATCCAATCAACCCCCCCCCATCCTCTCCAGGCTTCTCTGATTGACTCCCACAGGTGTCATGCAATATTCCATATGCTGTACCAGTTATTCCTCCTTCAACTGCAGCCTGTATTCAAGACTCCATCAAAATCTGTACCAGTGCTGGTCTCCCACTTAGGACCCCCCCTACTTCCCTCTCTCCACCCACATTCTTGATACCAATCCCTGACTGGGAAGGCATTCCCTACCCTGCAGTCCAAATTTGTGGTGTCATTTTTTCCCTTTCCCTTTCTAGTTATTTGCTCCCAATACCTTATTTGCCAGTTTTCTCCAGTAAATTCCAGCCCCCTGTTGCCTATTGTCTGTATCTCTAATTGAAGTCATCCTTATTGGCAGAAACTCTCTCCTCCATTCCTGTGTTGGTTTAGTTCTTAAAACTTGAAATACAGCAGTACGCTATTAACCAAATCAGTATCCAAAACAGCAAAAAAACGATGGCAGCACCAGGAAATGACATTCAAGATTTAATCCACAAGTTCAAGACAATATTTCAAGTAAAATACAAGCCAAAAGTAAGCGCTTTCATCTCCTGCAATGGAGACTTCTTCAGACTAATGGCTTACACTTAAACAAAACCATTTTAAATACTAAAATAGCAGTCAATTAAACTTAATTGACAATCATTAAAAGCTGAATTAGCAGTTTTAAAACCATAGTCAGCCTAATGCTGACAAATACCTCTAACTAAAATCCCTAATGCTTCAGTCCCTTCCTTTTTAAATACATAATAAATTCTTCTCTGTTATCAAGTCCTTGGGGAAAACATGCATTTAATCTAACCTGCCAGCAGTATTCCAACCACCCTAACTCTTCTTCTACATTAATACTTTTAACATTAGGATGCACTGAATCTATTACCAAACACTTAAAATTAATTTTACATCTATTTTCCACATAATGCTTACCCATAGCATTTTTTACATCACCCTTACCCAATAGCATAGTGGTGTTCATAGATTCTCCTATACAATTCACTTTTTGTTTTGCCTACATAAAAGGAGCTACATTCTACACGTATTAATACATAAACAACATTTTTAGATCTACATGTGAATCTACCTGGGACTTCTACTAAAGTTTTCCCAAGTGTAATTTCGTGACTTTTGATGTATAAATATTGACAATAATTGCAACTGAAGCACTTTACCATTCCTTTCTTTTCTTCCACAGCCTTATTTTTATTTAACTTCTTTTGAAAAAAGTCTTTAAAATTGTTTGCTCTTTTTTGTACAAATTTTGGTTCATCTCCTAATTTCTTTATAAATTCACTATTTCCTTTTAATATTCCCCAATTCCTTCTAACTATACTTTTAATAGTATTAGAATCAGTACTATTCTGTAATGCTAAAGCTGTGGTAAAATCTACAGAGATTTTCTCCTTTGGTTTATCTACAATTATATTGTTCCTTTTCATAATTTCTTCTGCCATCACCTTATCTACCATTTCTTGGGGGTAAATGCTACTTAACATTCTCTTGCAAAAATTGTCAGCCTCAACATGAAAGATTTCATCATCTTTCGTCAAATTACTAATTCTATTTATTTGACCTTTGACAATGTTCCATTTGATCTTTTTTGGATGTAAACTTGAATAGTGTAAATACATGTTTTGAAATTCTTTTTTATGAATTTTAGAAACTAATTTGCCATCAGATTTATAGATCATAAGATCTAAAAAATTAATTATTTCTGTATTAAAGTTATGAGTAAACTTAATAGAGGAACAGACATTGTTGATATATTTCAAAAATTTATTTACTTCGTCGACAGTGCCATCCCATATTATCAGAACATCGTCGATAAATCTCAACATTTTGATAATATTTTTTGCAAAAACACTTTCAAAATGTTGGCTGACTCCCTTCCCTGCATAAAAATGTTAGCATAACTAGGGGCTAACGCAGCACCCATAGCAACCCCATTTGTTTGCACAAATAGTTGATCATAAAATTTTAAGTAATTGTAGCTCAAAACCAAATCTATCATCTCCATTAACAGTCCCACTGTATTAGTAGAAAATTCTCTCGATTTCAGTAGCTCCATTCTAACCATCTCCATACCTTCTTTGTTTGGTATCATTGTATATAAAGAATTAATGTCTAAAGTTAGTCATATATCAGAGTCAGAGACCTTTTAAGTTTATTCATACAATCATAGCTATCTTTTATATATGTGACGCTCTTTGGTACCACTTTTTGTAGGTGTTTATCTACTAAAATAGACATTCCCTCTGTCTTACTATTTCTACTGGCTACTATTGGTCTTAAAGGAGGAGAATCGATATTTTTATGGATTTTAGGTATTCCAAAAATCCTACTAATCTTGGGATTATTATTAATTATGTTTCTTTTCATTTTCTCATTGATTCTTCCAGCATAGAACCACTCATCTATGCAAGATTCTATTCATAAGAATCCTTTCTTTATTTCTATTAGATTAACTGGTTTATAAAAATTACAGTCAGATAACATTTCTTTCATTTTTCTTTCATAATCACCCCTGTCCAACAAAACCATTGAACCTACATTGTCAGCCTTAAAAATAAGTATGTTTTCATCTTTAACTAAGGCATCAAAACATTCTTTCTCTTTTTTAGTTAAATTATAATATTTAAAGTTGGTATCATTTTCTAACATTTCGAGCATCTGCATTTCACACATATTAAGAAACATTTCCAGTTCTTTAGATAAAGGTGGATTATAACTGCTAGGTTTATAAAATTCACAGTTATTTTGTTTTTGATTTCCAAATATTAATTTGAGGTGTAATTTCCTCACATAATCTCTTAACTCATTGATCATCACTAATTTATTTGCCCTTTGTGCCTGTGCAAAATTCCACCCCTTACTCAGTACAAAGCAGTCATCTTACGAAATATTCTTGCTACATAAGTTAATAATTTTAAAGTTCACACTGTTTACGTCTTCCATTGTTTTTGTTAGTAGTTCCAGTTCTTTCTTGGACCTTTCCTGCCATCCCAGTTTTTTTGTGGCTGTTGTTTTTTATAGTCTATTTTTTCATTATGACCATCTGCTGTCAGTTGGGCCCATGTTCTTCTTTGATTATCTATTCTTTGATATACCTCTATAATTTGTTTGCTTTCATCTCTCAGAGTTCCTTTTAGATGTGCTTCCTCACTGTTTGTTTTAGTTTTACTGGTATCCTTAACTTTGGGTCTCACTGCTGGTTCATTTGCTTGTTGTTTAGTTTCCTCTGTAGTATTGAAATGAACATCAGCCACAACAACTTGCATATTATTCTTACTGCCCAGTCTTTCCGACCTCCTTACAGTATTAACTTCTTCTTCTAAACTTGACAGCACTTGCACTAGCATTTTTGTGTGTAATATTGCTGGCATTAGCTTGCAACCGTAACCCATATGCTGTAGCAATGCCATTTGCGTATTTATTTCTATCTCTATAAAACTTTTTGGTTTTCCTTTGACACAACTCAATATTTATACATCAAAAGTCACGAAATTACACTTGGGAAAACTTTAGTAGAAGTCCCAGGTAGATTCACATGTAGATCTAAAAATGTTGTTTATGTATTAATATGTGTAGAATGTAGCTCCTTTTATGCAGGCAAAACAAAAAGAGAATTGTATAGGAGAATCTATGAACACCACTGTGCTATTGGTAAGGGTGATGTAAAAAATGCTACGGGTAAGCATTATGTGGAAAATAGATATAAAATTAATTTTAAGTGTTTGGTAATAGATTCAGTGCATCCTAATGTTAAAAGTATTAATGCAGAAGAAGAATTAGGGTGGTTGGAATACTGCTGGCAGGTTAGATTAAATGCATGTTTTCCCCCAGGACTTAATAACAGAGAAGAATTTATTATGTATTTAAAAAGGAAGGGACTGAAGCATTAGGGATTTTAGTTAGAGGTATTTGTCAGCATTAGGCTGACTGTTGTTTTAAAACTGCTAATTAAGCTTTTAATGATTAATTGTCAATTAAGTTTAATTGACTGCTATTTTAGTATTTAAAAAGGTTTTGTTTAAGTGTAAGCCATTAGTCTGAAGAAGTCTCCATTGCAGGAGATGAAAGCGCATACTTTTGGCTTGTATTTTACTTGAAATATTGTCTTGAACTTGTGGATTAAATCTTGAACGTCATTTCCTGGTGCTGCCATCGTTTTTTTGCTGTTTTAGTTCTTAAAACACTTTCTGCTACTTTATGGATATAATATTCTGTATTATATCCATATGTATGTATGTATTAAGGGTCTACACCCAAAATCCCAGTCTTTCTTTGTTTCTTGAGCTTCTCCCCTGTATCATCATCATCATCCCTTTCCACTTTGAATTATAGTTTCTTGCTTGTGCTATGTATTAGAGCCTTGACTGTGTTGCTCTGAAATACCCCTTCAAATCGGGTAATCCTAGTCTGCCTTGTTCTATTGGAAGAATCAGTTTATCCCAATTGACCCTTGCCATCTTCCCCTCACAAATAAAATCCTTCAGCTCTTTTTTAAGTGCTATCCACAACTTATCCTCTCATTCTTAAAAATATGCTGACCTGTGTATAAAACTAAAGGGACTAAAAGCATTTTAACTGCTTGTATCTTACTATCCAAATCCATAGAACAAAGCTTCCATTTCCTCAGTTTTTGTATTATCTTTTGTTTATTCTCCTCCCACATATCCTTAGCTGCCACAACAAAGTAATTTTGAATCCATACTCATAAATACTTAATTTTATGGATATTGCTGGACCAGTTCATGTGTGGGTACATAATTTACCACTATTGCCTTTGTTTTAGCTTCATTAATTTTGTATCCCGAGAAGATTTTCAACTTTATTAAAATGTTCCATAACACTGTAATGTCCCTTTCTCATTTTCTCAGGTATAAAATAATTTCATCTGCAAATAGAGCCAGTTTTTCTTGACTACCATACCAAACAACAAAGGGGACAGAGGACACCCCTGCCTGGTTCCTCTTCTCAAGCAATTATCAGAGAGGATCCCACCCACTTTAATTTTCACCTCCGATCACTCATGTATACTCCTAATCAACATTACAACATTATAATTTTATCAGGGAAAGCAACTACTTCCATTGCCCTGCTCATGACATCCCAGCATACTTTTTCAAATGCTTACTGTACATCAGACCTGCCAACAACAGTGGTATTTTCTTGCATTCCACTTTCCCATGGATCATTAGTGTTCTGTTAATGTTATCAAATGTTTGCCTTCCCTGCACAAAACTACATTGATCCATATCTGTCAATTTTGGCATTACTTTTGCAATTCTTTTAGCCATTATAGGCATAAACAGTTTATAATCATGGTTTAGTATTGAAATGGGCCTGTATGAAGCTGGATCTGATGGATATCTACCCGCTTTAGTTATTGCAGCTACCACCTCTTTCTTCCGGGATGTTGGAACTTCTCCTCCTGTTAAAATACTGTTAAAACCTTCCCGATCTTTGTCAGTTTTTCCCCTCCTAGCTTCCAAACTTCCACAGGAATTCCATCTATTCCTGGGGGCTTTCCTGTAGATTGGCTCTACATCACCATTTTTATCTCATTTTCTTCTCTTTTAACTGTTGAGCCTCATCTACCTCCAACCCTAGCATATTTAATTCTTCTATAAACATTTCCATTTGCACCTTTTCTTGACTTCCACATTTATCTGCTTTATACAGACCTTCATAACATTTCCAAAATATTTCTAGTACTTCTACATGATCTCTTGTTATCTTCCTTGTTATAGACTCCTTAAGCTTGGTGACTGCCCTTTCTGCTGCCTCATTCATTGTGCTAAAAGTTTGCATGTTCTAGAGTTATCAAAAGCATTTGCTTGACATCAATCTTTCTAAACTTATGCATATTGTTGAGGTAATCCCTTATTTTCTGTTTAGAATTCTGCAGTTGCTCCTCCTCTTGTTCTGTGGGATTCCCCTTATTTTGCAATACTTTAACATTTGTCAGCCTGTATAAATAATTCTTGTTACTTAACCATGTCTTCCTTTCCTGTATTTCCACTCTAGTTTTAAACTCCACTTTAATTTTTTCCCACTCCCTAGCTATATTTTCAGAATAAGTATCTATATTCTCTAATAGCTCCTGAATTATTTCCAAAACCCATTCCTTAAATTCTTCTCTTTTCAACAGATAGGTGAGAAAGCACCATTGTCTCATTTTTATTTCATTACCTTGATTTGAAATAGTAACTGGGTGCATTTCAAGACCTTCAATTAAGTGCACATGTTCGTGTGAAATATAAATTCTTTCTTGCCTAGCCCAGTTTGTGTATCATGGAGAGTAATGTGTAATTTCACTCTGTATGTCTAGTACTGAATTCACATATTCTGTATCAAACATTTTCATAAAGTTCTTCAAAAATCAACCCTCCTTTGTTATATTTTCCTTTCTGGGCCCCCCATACAGGTCTTCAGTGTTGCAAACCAAATTCTAGCCCGCAACTATAAGTAATATTCCTTGATGAAAGCTGATTATTTCTCCCAGAATTTTCTAATGGTCCATTATAGCAGTTTTAGGTGGAATGTAAATACATGCCAGAGTAATCTTTCTCGCTTGCCAGTAGTGCCTTAGTAGTATTAAGATCTACCGTTATTGTCTTTTTTCCCCTCTTCTGTCACTATTGGAGCTCCTCTTGCAATTCATATAAGTACTCCTCTTTACCTTTATTCTGTCACATATTGTCTAATCAGAGGCGATCTCTGCTTAACATACAAGGCCATGTCAAACCCAGAGCTGTTGGACATGCTACACTTAAAGAAATCCCAATCCCTCAGAGCCACACGCTCCAGGGATCTAAACCTTGTCATCACAATAAACAAAACATGCTGGAGGGATAAATTCCTGACCCAGAGACTCCTCAGACTCTGAAATAGACTGCCTATACATGTCAAGCAGAGCACCTCTTTGTCCCTCTTCAAAAGGAACCTTGACAATTGGATGGGAGATAGGAAATCCACCCCGGGGATCACGTCAGTTGCCCTGCTAGACAGGGGTCCAGGGAAATAAATATTGTAGGAAGAAATAGCCAGGGAATTGTTATGGCTAGGCTTGTATAGGCCCTAGGGCCAATAGCCTAGTTAAAACCTATGAACTTTCATGTGATCAGTTGAGTTTCAAATAATGATGAAGTGTGTGACACAGGCATGGCTTTGCCATATTTTTGTAGCTTTGCCTTGTCAGCACCCTCCCTCAAGCAGTTTAATCACTAACACTTGTACTCCACTAGGTTTGAATTCAAGGACAGATTTTAAAGTTTTTAATTTAAGGAAAACAGTGTTCGAAAGGCATGCGTGAATGGGTGTGCCTTCATTGAAGGTTGGGCACCGAGCTGGCACCTCGGCACCGTGAAAATCTACTGCCAATCATTAGCGGACCAGAGTTCCGCTGTGGTGACCCCTAACCGGGAAAAGCCAAAAGAAAAACAACAACTACTCTTTACCTTTGCCCCAGGTATTCCACTGAATAACCATCCTGAAAACCTTTCTTTATAGCACTTACATGTTACGTTCTTTTCAGATGCGTCTCCTGTAGCATATCTGTTTGCAGTCTACATTTTTCGTTGTTTAATATAGTTCAACTACTCTCTCTTTTTTGTAGTTGCCTGTGAGACCATTTCGATTTAAAGACATTACAGAAATCATCATTTTCTTATAGTTATTGTTCCAACCTTTTATGTATAGCTGCTTTTTTCTTAAACATTAGTTCCAACTTTTATGTTACATGCATAGATTGTTTGGCAGCTTGGTCTTTTATACTGTTGTTTCTTGTCATGTCCATTTGAGACTGTCATCTTAAAAAAATAAACACCCCAATACTCCCCTAAAACCTGTCAACTTAATAACACACAAAACTATGTACATCTTCAAAATTTGAAGTTTTACATTCCTAGTAAGAACAAAAGTTCTAAACTTATAGCCACACAGACAAGACTAGGGACAACTGAAAAGGTCATTCATGCCAGGATGCATGGTACAGTCTGTGACGCCCGTACCCTGGCCCAGCAATCAAGGAGCCTCAATCCTCACCCTTAAGAGCACACAGGGATCACGGTCAGTCCGGGGCTGGTCGCTCCCTTGCTCTCCAGGTCCCCAATAAAACTCCCCACTGGCACAGCTATAGGGTCCAGATCTCAGCCTAGTGGTCAAGCTAAAACCTCCAGCACCCTCTGTCCAACCAGTGCTTCATGTTCCTGCCCAAGAAGCTGACACACACACACACACACACACACACACACACACACACACACACACACACACACACACACACACACACACACACACTTTTTGAGAAGAGACACTCCTGGGAAAGGCAATGTGCTCTTAGAGCTTAATGTATCTGTACACAAAGCAGCAACAGTTGAAAGGTTTTAAAATATTTAATAATAAATAAAAACACAAGACAATACTTTTTACTACACAGTGCTAGTCAAGAGTTCAGAGATCACAGAGAAATACTTAAAATAATTCAGTAGTACAGTTCTGACATCAGAGAAAAACACAGTCTAATCTTTCTAGTTTCTAGCTATTTCTAAGAGAAAACACAAGTCTAAGATAAACTTACATATAGAGCAAAGGCAGTGCTGGGATGGATGGTCAAGACAAAAATGCTTAATGCTGTCTGATTCTCTGTTTTTACAGTCACACTTCCCTGGGTTCACATTACATCATTCTTCACACTTCCCTGGGTTCCCAGGCCAACAGAAACTGCATTTACATTCTTCACCTCTGGGCATAAACCAGAGCAATAAATGACATTTATGCATGCAAATTCTGGCCATTAACCCTGGCCTTAAAACAATAGCAAGAATTCCTTCATCTAGACTTGCCGGAGCCGTGTTTACTTCAAAGGATCACAACATGCTTTACTTGGTCAGTAGAGTGCACTGTTGTTACATTATTTCCAGTTCCACGTGTAGTACTATTTTTACCATTTAAGACAACAAGCATGTGGTTTACATTAATATATACAAATGACAGATAATTCTATCTAGCTAGGCTGGCAGACTTCATATAGTCTATGCTTTTATTAAGTGCTGTCTGATTTTGTCCCATCTTTATAGCACTCCCAGCTGAGAAAACACTTGAATGTTTTCAGTAAGCACTTTCTCCAAGTTGCTTCTCTTTATCAGATTGTCTTCTAGGGACATGCAAACCAGACAAAAAATGGCTAAGTATACATTGTTTATCAGAAAAAAAGTCTTATAATAATCAATATTCTTTTTCATTTGCTTGCTTTCTGTTAAAAACTTGTTACTGGATAAAGCCACAGGCCCTGATTCAGTTATTCTCCTATGCAAATATGAGAAAGTGCACACTAATTTTTCTTTTTTCATGCTCTCTTAACCAGACCCTTCCTCCCTCCCATTTTTTTAATGTTGCAGTGTCTACATTTTGTAAAACTGAACAAGGAAAAAGAGAGATAGGAGAAAAAGAAAAGAACAAAAGCACATTTATACCATTATCCCCATTACATTTAAAAATAACTGAAAAAACTTTACTTCATAGCTTGCAAAGAAAGTCGCGCACCATTAAAGTAGTACCATTAAGAGAAAAAATGTATACTTACAGTTAACTTTCTCCCTCCTATTTCCATCTCCCAAATATTTTTCTGAAGATTAATGACACGAAGTAGGGCATATGCTTTAGAATCCCCTACAAGTTTAACAAAGTCCACAAATATCTAATATTTCCAAATCCTCTTGTTCGGTCATGTTTCACAAGTATAATTAAAACTTTAAATCCCACGTTGTCACTTTCCGAGTTACCGATTTTATTCTCTGAACATTAATAACATGAAGCAAAGTATATGCTTTAAAGTTTCCTAAAAGTTTGAGTCCAAGGAAGTCCAGTATTTTTACATGTTCTTGTTCTGTCATGTTTCACAAATATAATTATTGCTTTTTTACCCCACATTTGTCAGTTTCCAAGTTACTAGCTTTATTCATGTTCATCACCATCTCCTAAATCTTGTCTGTTTCATTTCCAACGTATTCTCAATTCTTCTAGTCAACACTGATGTTTTCCTCCTTTCAGGCATTTTCTGTTGAAACAGTGGAAAAGATTTCACGGGCTCAGTCTCTCTGTAGTCCTGTCACCAGAAGGACATGAAGCAGAACCACCTCCTGTTTCACAGCTCACCCTTTGTTGGATAAACATTTGTATTTCCTTCTTAGCATGTACTTCATTGAAAATGATTTTGTCCCTCCAGAGAAAAATATTTTGAAGATGGCTGGGTACAGCAGTTTAAATCGCATGCCTGCTTCTTGACATTCCCTTAATAATGGAATATATTTACTCCTCTTCTGCCTGTTGTACAATGAGTAGTCATTTTCCAGAAACACTCTGCTGTCTCCCACTTTTAGTACCTTGTCCTTCTGCCACAATTTTGTCAGAATCAACTCCTTCTGCCGATAAGACCACATCTTTACTATTAAAGGTGTAGGTTGTTTTCTAGTAACCAGATTTGGAGCATACACATGGTGTGCCCTTTCATTTAACAATTCCTGTTTTGGACTACCAGTCCAGTTGCGTATTTGTGCTTTCATAAAATTAATACAGTCTGCTCGTTCCAGCTTCTCTGGTACACATAGCCTGCCTTAGGCATAGGCCAACTAGGCGGCTGCCTAGGATGCTGCTGTAGTAGGGGTGCTTTTCCAGTAATCTGGATGGTGTAAGTAGATCAGGATGGGGTCACCAGGTGGTGGTGGGGGTGCTGTGGAGACCTTTTGCCTAGGGCACCAGTTGACCAAAGGCCAGCTCTACTAGTACAGCAGGAAAATCACAGGTTTTCCCTATGTGCCATGTCCTCTCATTCTGTTATATTATGAAACATCTCTTCTTGTGCAATCTGTTATTCAACCAGCCTTTTCTTCATTTCAGCCTGTGAGTTCTGCAGTTCTGTCACCTTATCTGAATATCTGTTTAAAGCGTCTTCCATTTTTCCAGCTTTTTATTGTTTATGTTGATGTACTTTATCAGTGTTCCATTTATTTTAACCAGTTCCATGTGCAGCTGCTTTATACTTTCTTCTACGTTATTGGAAGTCATGTCTGGAACTTGCACTGATTCTTGTGGAACAACTGCAGTACTTCTCCTAGACTGTGTTTTTCGTCACTTTTGTACATGATTGCATGCCATGTCCTTTATATTTCTTTTTTTCCTAGCATCCAGGCAGTGCACTTACTAGTTAGTTACTGAAATTTACCCAGAAATCTAGGTCTACTAACTTTCTCTGCTAAGTTTCTGTTTTCAGACTGGGAGAACCAGAGTTAAGTTTTTATTCAATGTGCAGCCATCTTGGAAGTCCCTTTTGGATATTTCTTAAGATTTGCTGTCTTTACATTATCAGATATTTGTTTTACCCTTCAGACTAGCTATTGTACCAATGGTATTCAGAAAATGCCTAGTTCAGTCATTGCTTATTACAGACTCCATGGCATTCACATGATTGTCGTATCTTTAAATACCTTATTTCCAGGGTCTCTAGCAGCTATTTACAAATTAGTACTCAGCTGAGTTTTCAATTCAACTGCAGAATACTTTTCTCATCCTGTATCACAGAATGATTTTCCTGGATGGTTGCTGAACTCGGTTGTAGGAAGAGCCTTTCTTCTGATAGATGAAGTAGGTTCATAGATTCATAGGTAGATACTAGGCTATCTGCAGTAGGGCATTTATAAGCCTAGCCAGAGTGTATTTGGCTTCTGCCTCCCTATTAGATTAGCCTACTGTGCTTCTGTAAAGTAGGTCACAGAAGGTACCTTTTTAAGATTAGTTTACTGTGCCTCTGTCTAGCAGGGACACAGGAGAGATCCCAGGGGTGAATTTGCGATTTCCCATCCACGCGTCCAAATTTCGCTTGAAGAGGGTCAGCGAGGGGCTATGTCTAACATGAATTGGGATTCTATTCCAGAGTGAGGGGAGCCTCTGGGAAATGAATCTGTCCCTCCAGCATGTCCTATTTATTTTTGTGCTGAGGTTTAGGTCCCTGGAGCGTGTAGCTCTAAGGGACTTGGATTTTTTTGAGGTGGAGCATGTCCATTAATTCTGGGTTTGACATGGCTTTGTACATCAGGCATAGATCGCCTCTGAGTAGGCGGTAAGCAACTGAGTAGAGCTGGAGTTTCTTTAGTCGAGCTGCATAGGATATCTGTTTGTAGCCCATGATCCTCTTGTTGAGGTACTTTTGGGGTCTCTCCAGTTGCTACAGGTGTCTGGTAAGGTACATCCCAAAAGGGGCATTGTATTCAATTATGGGCCTGATGAGTGACGAGTAGAGGGGCACAGTGACCTCTCGATCTAGATGCGAACCCTTTCGTGATAATGTGGGCTATATAGAAGGTCTTTCTAACCACTTTGGCAACGTGATTATCAAAGGAGAGATTACGATCTACATTGGTCCCCAAATCTCTAATTACTTCTTCCATACTTAATGGATTACCACCTATGTGGTAATTTGTGTGCACCTTGTTTTTCCCAAAGGGGATGACTATGCACTTTTTAGCATTTAGCTTGAGGCCATGGCTCTGGCACCAAGTATCCATCTCTGTGAGACCCTTTTGGAGGATGCTTGTGTCAGCTGGAGATTCGATTATGGCCCCCAGTTTGCAGTCATCTGCAAACTTTGTCAGCTATAATTCCCCCCGTGTTAACCTGAACCTCAGAGAAGTATATACCAAACAAGAGAGGTCCCAGAACTGAGCCCTGTGGGATGCCACTTGTAACTGGTTTGGATTCGGACATGGCACCTGCGATTCTGACCATGTGGGTTCTATCTCTGAGCCAGTTTGCAACCCATCTTGTGATATAGGGGTTGATATTTAAGCTGGTAAGCTTATTTATGATGCCCGAGTGGGGTATTGTGTCGAAGGATTTTGCGAGGTCCAGGTAGGCTGTGTGGACTACCTTGCCCTCATCTATGGCTTTGGTAACAGTTTCAAAGAAATCAACTAGGTTTAAGAGGCATGATCTGCCCTTAACAAAGCCGAATTGGGTAGGGTCCAGTGTCTGGAGGCTCCCAATGTCTTTGTTTATGAGTTCTATGATAATACGCTCCATAGCTTTACAGACCAGTAGTCAGGCTTATGGGGTGATAGTTTCCGGGGTCCGTTGTGGCACCACCTTTGTGGAGTGGGACCACTGTAGCTGTACGCCATTCTTTGGGTACATATTCTGTAGTAAGGCTAAGTTTGAACAGTAACTTAATGTGAGGTTTCAGTTCTTCTTGGAGCTTGTGTAAGACACAGCCTGGGACACCGTCTGGTCCCAGAGATGCTGTGTTTTCTGCTTTGGAGAGGGCAGCTTTCACCTGTGCATCTGTGATGTCAGGGAGGTTACATTCAGTTGGGATAGGCGTTTGCTCTTTTGGGGGTGGAGTGGGGGAGAAGTTTGTGCTGAATCTGTCTGCCAGGATGTTGGCTATGTCTGTAGGTTCGGTATATTTTGTACCGTTATGCAACAATTCAGAGCATATCTGGGAGTTTCCGCCCATGTTCCTGACATAACTAAAGAAGGCCTTGTGATCATCTTTAGTGTCTAGGGCAATTTTTCTTTCGAAACTGGCCTTTGATGATTTTATGAGGGATCGAAGTTACTTACTAATACTGATCAGAGATGCCTTCCCTTTTTGGGATTTTGCTCTGTCATGTAGTAACTTCTTCCTTCTGTTGTATAGCTTATTTATGGCCGGGGTCCACTAGACCGGTCTCCTGTTTTTGGAGGAGTGAGTCTTGATTTTCTTTGGGATAACACGATCCATGCATTCCTGCAGGTGCTCATAGAATGCATTTGTAAAGGATTCTGCGGATTAGGCTGTATTATCCTCTGGCCCAGGGGCTTTGAAGGATTCCACCTCAGTCTTGAGAAGTGCAAAGTTGGCTTTTGAGAAATTCTTTACAGTGATTTCCTTGGCTAGGGGTGGGGACGGGATATGGATGTCCAGGGAAATTTGTTTATGGTCGGATCTTACCAGTGAGGGGTTTACCTCTGGTGTGGAGCATAGAGTCCCCATGTTGGTGATGACCAGGTCCAATATGTTGTTCCCTCTTGTGGGAGTGGTGACAAGTTGTTCCATTGCGTTAGAGTTTATAAATTCAAGGA
This sequence comes from Protopterus annectens, assembly GCF_019279795.1. Lineage (NCBI taxonomy): Eukaryota > Metazoa > Chordata > Ceratodontiformes > Protopteridae > Protopterus > Protopterus annectens. Next base: position 627,743,744 of record NC_056750.1, on the reverse strand, counting down.
ACCGTTGGGCGAGGGTGTTTGGGCTTGTTTCAGAAGTTCTTACTGAGTTTCTCCAGCCTAAGCCAAGCTTCTGCAGTGGTGTTTATCAGGATTGTAGGGTACATGACATCAAAGATAAATCATGGTACCCCTTCGCTAGATTACACACGAGGAAAATAGAGTGGAAACTCAAATGAAATTCATATCTCTCTGGAGTCCGCATCTACACCTTTTTACTTGTCTTGTTCCAGTTCTGGGATTTGTAAAGAGGGAGATTGGTTGGTGGGTAGACCACGGGGCTTAATGTCTAGGTCTTCCATTCTGTGTTCCATTCCCCTTCCAGTCTGTCATCACAGATGCTTCAGACCTGTCGTGGTGAGTAGTTTCAAAAGGCGTAAAATTGCAAATTCCATGGGACCCAGTGGACAGGCAGAAGCACATGTATGTCAGGGAAATGTTGGCTGTTATCAATGTTTTGCAGTCCTTGAAGCATATCTGGTCCCTAGGACCTCTCTGAGTTTACACAGACACCACCATGATGTAGAATGTAAACAGAGAGGCACCAGATACTATCCTGTTTGCAGACTGGCTATGATAGCCTGACAGGTAGCAGGTCAACTAAGTGAGACTCTTCAGGCTTTGTACATTCCTTCACAGCAAAATCTTATTGCAGATAAGCTTATTAGAAATAGAACAGAGGCCCATGTATGAAAACTTCATCCTGGCATCTTCCAAGAATGTATCTGACTGTGAGGATAACACCAGTAGAGCTGCTTGCCTCCTTTCAGATCAGACAGCTTAATAAATTCTGCTTCAGGATTCCTTGCAGTCATTCTTAGAAGACTGATGCTTTCTCATTCTCACAATTAGGAATGTTCCTTTATGCTTTCCCACCATTTGGTTCTTCTAAAGATCCAGAAGGAGACTCCAAAACTTGTGCTGGTGACTCCCTCCTGGCCAAGACAACAGTGCTTCTCCCTTCTTTTCAATCTGGACATGGGGAGTTACCTCAAACTTTCACACAGACTGGATCTGCTCATACAAGATAGGGGAAGGTTGATACTCCGCAGTCTGGAAACTCTTCACATAACTGCGTGGATGATAGAATTTTGATACCTTTTAGGCCCTTTTTTGTTTCCTGAAGATCTGCAGCAGTTACTAAATTAGGCAGGAATGCTCGCTATTAAAAAATCAAGTGCAATTAGAAAAGATTTTGTAGTTGGGGGCCAGTCAAAGAACCAGGACCCATTTCAGGTCTGTTGCCTCTGGTTCTTAATTATTTGTGAGAGTTACTGTCCAATGGTTTGTCGTACTCTTCTCTTAAGGTTCACTTGTCAGACATTTCTGCTTGTCTGCCCATAAATTCCCCTTCAATCCTTTAACAATGTTCAAGTCAAACGTTTTTTGAAAGGGGTATTGCATACTCACCCACCAAGGCTCCTTCTTGTGATCTAAATTTTGTGATTGAGCTTACTCTGTTTTGATATGTGCCAGCTCAAGAGGATGCTTTGAGGTTCCTAACAGGAATACTGTTTTACTTATTGCTCTGACATCTGCTAGGTGAGTATCTAGTTATAGGTACTTTTAATGAGTCAACCCTACCTAATTTTTTTAAAAAGACAGTTTCTTTGAAAACAAATCCCATTTTCATGCTTAAAAATGTCAGAGTTTATTTTATGCCAGACTGTTTGCTTATTTCCTAATCTTCTTTCTTGAACCAAAGCACAAGGGAGAAAGGATTCTTCATTCTTTGAATGTACACAAACAGCTCATATACTAACTAGACAAAACTCAACCTTTCAGGAGAGCTGACCAGCTATTTGCCTTTTTTGAAGGTAAGAGGAAGGGATAACCAGAAACAAAGTTGATTATTTGTATATGATTATCTCATGCTGTTAGCTTTTGGTATCCTCAGCATGAAAAACACTTCCAATCAGTTATGTAGCTCATTCATCAAAGGCATTGGCTTTTCCTGTGGTTTTCTGGGGAGGGCTAGACTCGAAGTATTCCAGAGGTAGCAACTTGGTCCACTGTATATGCTTTTACAAAGCACCACACACTGGATTCCTTTTCCAGGTCCAGAACAGGTTTTCCCAGGACCATTCTATAGGAGCTTCTGGAATCTTAGTTATTGACACACACTTTTACTTTTTGTATTGTAAGCTGTGGTAATCTACCCATATAAACAGGCTACTGCAACAATGACATATCACCATTGCAGTAGTATACCTTCCCTCTAGCCCCCTTTCTTGCTTGTAGTTTTTGGTGCTGCCAAAGTGTGGATTTGCCTGCCTTTTTTTTAATACACTTGCTGTTTGGCTTGTTTCCTGGCATTGTTTTTCAGGTCCATTTCCTCCCTCCTCAACAAAAAAATGTTCTGAAGCTTTTTATGCTCCAGCTGCCATAGCTCCTGACAGTTGGAGTAAATGAAAGGTGCGCTTAGCTTTTAGAAGTAGGCTGGTTGTAGTCCAGTAGGACCCACATAGCTTAGGCTATTTATTTAAACTGGAAATAAATAAAAATAAATAAATAGAGGTAGGCTGGTTGTACTCCAGTAAGGACCCACATAGCTTAGGCTACTGCAACAATGATCTATTTGAACATTTATGGGAAGTTTCACTTGTATATCCGCTACCATCTGATTACCTTCTTGTGGATATTAGATGTCAAATAAGCCTTTAGCAGTTTATCTGTCATTGTTTTACTGTAGGTATTATTGTTGCTGAATTCTTAAGAATAATACACTAATTTTTTGAACTCCTTCACTTTTCAGTATTCCATTTTTTTTCCTAATATGGACATTACCATATTATTTACATCCTTCATTAAGAAGGATGGGACATTTGTTAATTGCTTTAATAATATTTTAACAATTTTTAATGTATTTTTTCATGAAAACTTTCTACATGGTATTTATATTTAACTGCTTTTATGACAACATCACTTTTGATAGTTTACTGTAGTGATAAATTCACATCTGGCTGACCCTTCTTGATCATACATTGTCACATTTGTGATTTATTGGTCAAGTACACATCCCATATGATTTGAAAACTCAGAATGTTAACACTGTATTTTGCTCATGATTCTGAGGTGCAACTCAAAAGATGTAGAAAGGGAATCAGGTTTGCCCTGCCTATAAGTGATCATGGTGGAGGGGCTCACTCCTGAATGAGTGTTGCCCTTCGGGTGAGACATTAAACTTCAGTATCATCTGCTTGAGTTGGCAGTAACTCATGTAGATGCAGAAGGACCCCACAACACCTTTCAAAAACAGTTAGGGTCCCTTTATTTATATACAAAAGTAATTCTTATTTACAACATATTTACAAATATTTACAAATACACAAATATATAGATATACAAATTTATTTACGCATATTCAGAATTTCCTTTAAATCATACATTTTCATCCCTTTTAGACCGCTCCTTTTTCCATAACCATCATCTGATTTTACTTAATATTGTTGCTATAATCCGTTTACCATTAAACATATTTTCATTTAATTTTTAATTTCATGTAACCCATGTAACTTAAAATAATATTTTATATATTCTTTTAACGCATTCTTTACTTCTGTTCTTATATCTATATTAAATCATATTGTTTATTTTAGCTGCTTCTTTCCTTACATTTGTATACTATACTTTTCTATACAATCATTTTTCATTTCCCACAAAAATATTTTTGTTGGTAATATTTTATTTCTTCATTTGTACAGTTTTTCTTTTTTTAAATTTTTTACCATACCCCAAAATTTATCATACTTGTATCTATACAGTTTTACTACTAATGTCTCATCTTTTTCATTTATCCACGTTAACACTTTACACAAATTTAAGGAAGCAGCATATACCACTGGGTTAATTAACCCTAAACCTCTTCCATTTTTATTTACATGCAAAATTCCTCTTTTTACTAGATTTAATCTAGAACCCCATATCAATGAAAAAATATGTATAGTTGCAATAATTCCTTTTGCAATACTGTTGGCAACATAAATACACTTGCTAAGTATGCTGTTTTCCCCATCAGTACTGAATTTTTCAAATAAGCCTTTTTTTCTGCATGATCATTTATATGTTATCCTGAAAAGGTTGTTTTATTACAGTTGTTTTTCTCATGGAATTCTGCGTACATCTTTATTCCCAATTATTTTCCTACCACACAAATTTCACTCATTGTAAACTATATACCCCTTATTTTTACTAATCACCTAAACCTTTACTTTTCTCTTTAAAAGCCATCCCTGTCACCTCTACACACCAGTTTTGTAATTTATTTCTTTTTTATCCATGTTGTTTTTTGCAATTATCATGTCATCTTCATATTTTAACAGAACTGGAATTCTTAACACTTCAGGTGTTGTATACCCTGCCTCCTTCATTGTATTGTTTATTTTACATACTATCACATTGATAACTAATGCAAAGAGTATATGACTCACTGGACATCCCTGACTTGCACGCACCACTCTTAATATGTACTTCTTGGCTTAACCAACCATTTACAAGTATTTTTACTTTATTGTTACTATACACTGACATAAACCAGAAAAAACACAACAATGTATGCAGATCACAACAATAAACTACACCACACCAGGATTTCTTAGAAACAAGCTTTACTATTGCATTCAGTTCCTTGGCTTTCACCTTCAAGGAGTGTTTTTACACCCAAGCAGCATTTTCTTTATAAACCATTTAATTACTTACTTAATTGAATAATTAATGACATATTCCTCATTCTTAACAATTAAACAAGTAATGAAAATCAGTGTATATTGAAGGTTCCCTAAACCCATATTAACATCTCTTGCTCTATGATACATACATTTGTACAACACTCTGTAGTACGCATCTTTTGTATTACTAATCTGGAGAATGCAATTCATTATGTGTTGAAATTTTTATATATATGTGTGTGTGTGTGTAAAAAAATAAAATATATTGACCCAATAAATATTAAATATATAAACAATATATAAATGCAAAACAGAAGTCGCATATACTGGAAAAAAACATTTAAATAGCTCACTAGATGTTTTATTATCATTTTATTGCCCCATACTTGGAGAAATATCTAGAGTTAATCCCCTGGGGCACAGGGTACCATAGTTCATAATACTTTTACTTTCCAATTGTGTCAGTTTATGTGCAAATTCTTCCCATTGACAAGAATGGAGTTTCGCTAACACACAGTAAAAGAGAGAAGCATCACTACCTTCATGATATATACTGAATGTTGTGCCACTGGACTCTCCATCCTGCCCTTTCTTATGTCACTCAAATGTTCCATAACTCTTTTCTTCACGGCCCTTTTAGTTTGTCCAATATACCATTTTGTTATGGAGCATCCACAACCCAAGATATAGATGGCCCCTCTGGTGTCACAATTGTAGTAATCTTTGGCCTTGTAGACATTACCATTTATTACTTTTCCATGTAAATTCCTAAATGTTAAGTTGTCAATCTCGCCTTCATTCTTGCTTGATGGGTTCGGAGCCGATCCTCGGCTCCGACTCGGCACTTGCTAAGCTCGAGAGTCACTTTTACCAGCTCGAGGCAGCCCCATATCCCATGATGCAAGGCGGTAATTACCCAGATCTCGTTTGCCGCTTCGCTGATGAGGTCCTCCTTTTACCAGCTCCTGGTAAGTGAATTTTTACATTACTATTTTAGCCCCTTTCTTCAAAAAACCTTAAAATTATTAGTTTTAACATAGTTTTAGTCCCTTTCTGACAAAATGTTTCCCTGTCTCCTTATAACTTTCAGTCAGACTTTCTAACATCCCATCCCCCCCCTTGTTAGGGTGTGTGTGTGTGTCTGTTATTGATACCTTTTGATATATTTAATTTAATTTCTTGGACTGGTGTTGTGTGTGTGTTTTATTCACCATGTCTAAGGAAAGGGTCTCAGGCTTTAAGAAGTGTGACTCATGCTGTCAGAAGATGTCTCTGACAGACGGTCACACTTCTTGCCTTTACTGCCTGGGGCCTCTTCACCTGCAGGACTCCTGTGCTATATGTCATTCTTTTAGCCAGAGAGTCCTGCAGGAAAGAAGAAATAAATTGATTTTGAGGGGCCTTCTTAAGCCGGAGGGCTCTCCGGCTAAGTCGGCCCCATCTAAGACTTCTAAGTCTTCCAAGGCCCAGGCTTCTGTGTCCAAGCCTGTGGCCTCGGCTCCGACTCATTCAGAGTCGAGATCGGCCCGCTGGAGCCGATTCTGGTTACCAAACCTTCGGCACCGATGGCTATCGGTGCCGATTCTGGTTCGACCACCGGATTGTCGGCTCCGATCGGTTCCGACCACCATGTGGCCCAGGCATCGTGTCGGCTCTGATCGGCTCTGACACCCTTACTTTTATGGCGTATCGGCTCCGGCTGGAGCCGATGCATCAGCTACCTGTCGGTGCTGATAAGTTGTCGGCTCCGACAGTTTCTGTGGTTTCATCGGCTCCGATGGTTCCTTCGAGGAAGAGGTCTAGGTCCCCTTCCTTGGAGCTGATACTTTCGGCTCCGCCTCTCCTCTCGGAACGGAGCCATCGGAGCCGATCTTCAAGGTCATCCAGGCTTTCTGACCATGATTTGGAGAGAGTGGTCAGTAGATTACTAAAGTCACAGGCACTGGCCCAAATGCTACATAGTCCGTCTCAGCAGACGACTATTAGTCCACACCCCATTGCAGTTCCTCCTTCGACTCTACCCCAGAGTTTGGAGTTGGAGTCTTCGGGAATGGTTTCTGCTACGGCTGAGGGACAGATACCCCCTTCTGCTCCTTCAGCCTCTACTCTTATCTCCTCTTGAGACCTTCCTTAGAGGGATTCGGTGGCCGGGCTTCCCTGGTCTCCTCCGAGGGGGTGAGTGGCATCGGACCCTTGTCCAAGCCCGCTCTTTCCCTTGGAGCCTTGGTGAGCTCGGCTCCGACATCTGCCTCGGAGCCTTCCCTTTCGGTGGGTCCTGGAGTTCCTAGTTCTTCGGAGCGGGTTCTCTCGGACCTCCCTGGGAGGGGAGCCTTCGAGGTGATGAAGAGTGTGCTGGCCACTGGTCTCAGCCAGCAGTCTGTTCCCTTAGCTCCTCCCTCTATGGTGCCTGTTGACATCTCTGCCACTTCTCTTGCTCCAGGACCCAGAGATCCTCCGCCTCAGGTTTCCCCACTGGGAATATCCCCCTCTTCCGAGGATTCTCCTGATTTGTCAGGAGATCCTCCGCGGAAGAGGACCTGTAAGAGGAAACACGTAGACTCCCCCGAGTCTATCACTTCAGATACTGACTTAGATGAGTCAGAGGGATCCCCAAGATCCCCCTCTGAGGATGTCTCATTTTCAGACATCCTAGAACTCCTTAGACAGAGGGGAAACTGGCCCACCAATAATCCCTTTGAGGATGAGTCAGTATACCTGGAGGCGTTTGGATCTCGGCCCTCCACCTCCTGGGTGTCTCCGCCATTCGACCCCCTTATGCAGGTTATTGCTCGAAAGGCGTGGGCTGCTCCTGACTCTGTAGAGCCAGTCCCTAGGAGGCCTTCTAAATTTATTACTGCCCCGTCGGACAAGCAATTCCTCACAAAAGGTGTCCCCGCTGATGCCATGGTGGTGGCGGCTGCCACCAAGAAGGAACGTGCAGATCCTTCCGTACCTGTCCATCCTCCTAATAAGGACTCTAGGACCATGGATAGATATGGTAAGCGGATGTTTTCTTCAGCGACCTTTGCTATGCGTTCGCTGAACTACCTATGTCACTTCACCAGACTCCAAAGGGATATCCTTAAGGAGCTAGGTGAAGTTGTGCAAGATCCTACAGCTGCAGGGGCTCAGGAAAAAATTACTTTGCACCTAGGAACCCTTAACTCCATTGCAAACTCCTCCATGCGGCTGATATCATATGCTGCTGATGGAGCGAGTAGGGCCGCAGGTACAGGTGTGGCTTTTAGACGCCAAGCCTGGATGCGGCTATGTAATTTTGCAGATCCCTTTAAGGCGTCCTTCACAAACTCTCCCTTTGATGGGTCAGCTTTGTTTGGCCCTCAAGTGAAGGAAACCTTGACCAGGTGTGAGCAGGACGGCAAAACTCTTTCTGTGGAGTCCGTTTTCCACCCCTTCTAGACCTTACCCCAAAGGACAGAAGGGTGGCAAAATGTGGTTCCGCAAATCCCAAGGAGTCACGCCGGATTCACGTGGTCAGTTTACCCCTAGAGGCAGAGGGGGTAACAACAACAGATGCCGCTCTAGAGGCAGAGGGGTCCACAAAACCAGGAAACAGAGAGTCTCTCTCTGACAAGCCCTTTCAGCATCCCTGAGATGTTGCCCGGCTGTCCCTCCTTGGAGGCAGTCGGGGGAAGACTATCGCTGTACCCAGAAGCCTGGCATTCCCTCACTCAAGACAGATGGGTACAGTCGATCATATCCGAGGGTTACAAAATTCCTTTCGAGGAAAGTCCTTTCTATCCCTCAAATTCCCTTCTAGATGTACCACCCGGTCTAAGGGAAATTGCAGAGTTAGAAGTCTTAAAACTACTGCAAAAAAGAGCCATTCAGCCAGTTACAACAGACCATTCAGAGCCCGGAATCTACTCAAGGTTCTTTTTGGTCCCCAAAAAGATGGGAGACTGGAGACCAATATTGGATCTCAGCAGACTCAACAAGTCTGTGAGGAAGACAAGATTCCGAATGGTCACTCTTCAGTCAATTCTGCCCTTCTTGCAGAAGGACAACTGGATGTGCTCAATAGATCTTCAGGATGCATACTATCACATAAAAATTCACAGACGCTCCAGGAGATTTCTCCGCTTTTGGCTGGGGTCCAGTCATTTCCAGTTCAGAGCCCTGCCCTTTGGTCTCACTACAGCCCCCAGAGTGTTCACCAAATGCATGGCAGTGGTCACGGCTCACCTGAGACGTCAAGGATTCCAGGTGTTTCCGTATCTCGACGACTGGCTCCTTTCAGCCACCACCAGGCATCAGCTTGTTCAAGCCAGGGATTACACAATAAATCTTTGTTCTCATTTGGGCATCTCGATCAACTTCGAAAAGTCATCCTTATCGCCCTGCCAGTCTATTACTTTCATAGGCAAACTTAAACACTGTTCGGATGTCAGCTACCCTTACAGACCAAAGAGTTTCAGACATTCAAAGTCATGTCAGGATCATTCTAGCCAACAAGAAAGTACAGGCCAGAATGGTTCTAAAGGTATTAGGCCTCATGGCTGCGGCCATTACTCTTCTTCCTGGCTCGCTTCTACATGCGCCTTCTTCAGTGGATGTTGTTCACTCAGTGGTCTTACCAACAACTTCCAATGCGTCACCAAATTCTGGTGACACAGATTTGCAAAATCATCTTGCTTGGTGGATCACTTCTCCCCAGATTCACCAAGGCAGACACTTTGTACCCCCATCCCCGTAGCCACTGTCACCACGGATGCCTCCCTGATCGGGTGGGGGTCATTATCAGGGCAGGATGGTTCATGGGACGTGGCAACCGTTCGAGTACCACCTGCACATAAATGTCCTAGAGATGAGAGCAGTGCTTTTAACGCGTTGCAAGCCCTCAACGACTTTCTTCCTGTAGGGACAATTGCAGTCCACACAGACAACATGTCTGTAGTTTGGTATATCAACAAACAGGGCGGAACCAAGTCCTACCCCTTGTGTCGAGAAGCGCTCAGACTTTGGCAATGGGCGATCTCCTCTCATCGGTTTCTGGTAGCAATGCACATCCCTGGGAAAACTAACATTTTAGCGGACAGATTGAGCAGAGCTATTCTCATGCCTCACGAGTGGTCTCTCAAGCAATCTATAGTGGAAGAGATTTTTCTGGAATGGGGTCGCCCATGTTGCGATCTTTTTGCTACTCCCCAAAACAGCAAATGCCCAGACTTTTTCTCTCTCTTCCCTCTGCCAGGCCATCCCCCCCAGAGACGCTCTGACCCAGGATTGGCCCCAGGGACTTCTTTATGCCTTTCCTCCTTTTCCCCTGATACCTCAAGTTATCCAGAAAGCAACCGTTTTGAGAGCCAAAATGATTCTCATTGCTCCTTATTGGCCTCAACAAATTTGGTTTCCGTTCCTCCATCGTCACCTTTTGGTGCAGCCGTGGCATCTGGACCCAGTGCCAGATCTTCTGATTCACCAATCCGGTCAGCTGCACCGGTCTATCCCTTCTCTCAGCCTCACAGCATGGTTGCTCCACTTCCTTCCTTAGCCAGGCTTCCTTTGATCTCTAACCCCGTTAGAGACATTCTAGTAGCTTCTTTAAAATCCTCTACCAGGAGGATTTATACAAGCAAATGGAAACGTTTCTCTTATTGGGCTAAAGCCAAGAATATTGATCCCTTCACTGCCCCAGTTCAGGCAGTTTTGGATTTCTTAGCGGAGAATTTTCATGCAGGCTCCTCTTCTTCCACAGTTAGAGTTCAATTGGCTGCTATCTCGAACTTTCATGTCGGGTTCGCAGATCACAATATTATGTCCCACAGGCTTTGTAGAGCCTTCTTGAAAGGAATTTTCCTCCTGAAGCCTCCAGTCAGGAATCCTCCTCCTCAATGGGATCTAAATTTAGTGCTGACATCCTTGATTCTTCCCCTTCGAGCCAGCTGTTTCTTGCTCCCTGAAATTTCTTTCTTGGAAAACCTTATTCCTAGTAGCTATTACATCGCCAGGAGGGTGTCTGAACTTCATGCTCTATCGGTTCGACCCCCCTATTTGGTCTTTCACAAAGACAGAGTATCATTGAGAACTAATCCGACCTTTTGCCTAAGGTCGCCTCAAAGACTAATTTGAATCAATCCATTGATCTCCTGTATTTTTCCAAACTATTCAAACAGATCGAACAAAACTACATTATCTTGATGTCCACCACCAACTCAGATATTATTTGGACAGAACTAAACAATTTAGCTCTTTGTTTCCTATGCTGATAACAAGAAAGGCCTTCCTGTCTCAAAAGTGACCTTATCTAGATGGCTTTCTTCTGTCATCTCTGAAATTTATCGGCTCAGGGCAAAACAGCTGTGCTCAAAACCTAAAGCACATTCAACTAGAAGCTTAGCTACTTCTACAGCCTTTCAAGCTAGACTTCCTTTAGACACTATTTGTGCAGCGGCCACTTGGGCCACTCCTCATACTTTTGTTTCCCATTACAAATTGGACTTGGCCTCCAGGGACAGAGCCAGTTTTGGCTCTACAGTCCTCAAGAGTCTGTTCCATTGAGCCACCCAGGATAGAGGTGCTAAGGACGCGGTCCCATCAAGCAAGAATGAAGGCGAGATTGACAACTTAACATTGAGAAGTTATGTACCTACCATAACGTTCCATGTTAGTTGTCTTCTCTCGCCTTCTTTCTTGCAACCCTCCCTCCTTCCCCCAGGCCTGGACAGACCTTTTTCTACAAGGAATTATTATGCTGAAGACCATTCAGAGCTGGTCCTTCTTCCATCCTGTAGGCTTTTCTTTCTTCCTTTGGGAAGTGTTTATGCTTGGTGCTATTGCCCCTTTGTCATCAAACGAGATCTGGGTACTTACCGCCTTGCATCATGGGATATGGGGCTGCCTCGAGCTGGTAAAAGTGACTCTCGAGCTTAGCAAGTGCCGAGTCTCCGAACCCATCAAGCAAGAAAGAAGGCGAGAGAAGACAACTAACATGGAACGTTATGGTAGGTACATACAAACCCTACATCTACCACAGGGGAAGCTACCTATCCTAGGGCCCCATGAATACTACTGGGCCTGTGTGGACGTAAATTCTTTGTATACTAATATAAAGAATAAATGGGGTCTGGAAGCCATCAAGGGAATGATGGGGGAAGGTCCTTGTACTGATTTTGTTATTAGATTATTAGAATTTTCGCTCACTCATAATTGCTTCCGGATTGGTATTCAGCATTTTCTGCAAAAGGAGGGCACAGCGATGGGGGCTTCTTATGTCCCCGCCTATGCTATCCTGTTCATGAAATATTTTGAAATGAATTATGTTTACAATACGGAATTTTATAAATGGAACATTGTATTGTTTAAAAGATATATAGACAATCTTGTATTCATTTGTAAAGGTGATATTCATGAATTTCAGGACTTCATACAGGAAATGCATGACAATAGATTTGGGCTACAGTTCACTTATAGTACCAGTAGGGGGAACATGCAATGTCTAGATTTGGAATTCTATGTGGATGAGGAAGGTCATGTTGGGTGTCGGCCGTTTACCAAAGTTACTGCAGTTAACAATTTTCTTAGAGCCGACAGTATGCATGCTCCACATTTGTTAGCCTCCTTGCCTTATGGTGATTTTCTGAGGATAGCTAACAATACTTCTGATCGTGGCAGTGTGGGTTACGAATTTGGGAAGGTTAGGAACATGTTTTTAAATAGAGGGTATAACCTTGAAGTTTTGGATAAAGCAGAAAACAAGGTATTAAGGTAATTAGTTCTAACACACAGTAGGAGATGGGGTGAAACGACCGGAGAAGTTGGGCAGGGTAATAGATGGACAAAAGAAGGAGATTCAGATATTTTTTTTTTTTTGTGAATAGGTACTCCCCATTCTCTGAGATTCTCAGAGGATTAGTTCTGAGATTTTGGCCCATAATAAGAAATGATGAAAAACTGAAGTATATTTTTCTGGATAAAGTCACTTTTTCCTATAGTAGGTTTAAAAACCTAAGAGAATTGCTATTAACAGGCACGTGGATGAAAGGAAAAGATAGGATAGGTAGCTTCCCCTGTAGTAGATGTAGGGTTTGTAATAAAATTAGGAATTTACATGGAAAAATAATAAATGGTAAGGACTACAAGGCCAAAGATTACTACAATTGTGACACCAGGGGGGCATCTATATCTTGGGTTGTGGATGTTCCATAACAAAATGGTATATTGGTCAAACTAAAAGGACCATGAAGAAAAGAGTTATGGAACATCTGAGTAACACAAAAAGGGGCAGGATGGAGAGTCCAGTGTCGCAACATTCCAGTATATATCATGAAGGTAGTGATGCTTGTGTGTTAGCGAAGCCCCATTCTTGTCAATGGGAAGAATTTGCACATAAACTGACACAATTGGAAAGTAAAAGTATTATAAACTATGGTACCCTGTGCCCCAGGGGATTAAATCTAGATATTACTCTAAGTATGGGGCAATAAAATGATAATAAAACATCTAGTGAGCTATTTAAATGTTTTTTTCCAGTATACGTGACTTCTGTTTTGTATTTATATATTGTTTATATATTTACTATTTATTGGGTCAATATATTTATTTTTTTACATATATATATATATATATATATATATATATATATATATATTTATATAAAAAATTCAACACATAATGAATTGCATTCTCCAGATTAGTAATACAAAAGATGCGTACTACAGAGTGTTGCAAGAATGTATGTATCATATAGCAAGAGATGTTAATATGAGTTTAAGGAACCTTCAATATGCACTGATTTTTATTAATTGTTTAATTGTTAAGAATGAGGAATTTGTAATTAATTATTCAATTAAGTAATTAATTGGTGTATAAAGAAAATGCTGCTTGGGTGTAAAAACATTCGTTGAAGGTGAAAGCCAAGGTACCGAATGCACCAGTAAAGCTTGTTTTTAAGTAATGCCGGTGTGTTTTATTGTTACTATACACTGACATACAACTTTCTCACTTATTTTATGTTCATAGGGGTGTACTAGGATAATGGCCCTGGGGCCTTTACAAGCCTAGCCATAGGATTACCCTGGCATAGTGCCACCCGACCTTAGTTCCCAGTGCCTCTGCCGAGTAGAGCCAATGGAGGTATCCCTGGGGTGAATTTTCTCTTTCCCATCCACTCATCAAGATTTCTCTTGAAAGAGGGTCAGTGAGGTGCTCTGCTTGACATGTATGGGAAGTCTGTTCCATAGCATGGGCAGTCTCTGAACTATGAACCTGTCCCTCCAGCATGTTCTGTTAATTGTGGTAATGAGGTTGAGGTCTCTGGAGAGTGTGGTGCAGGGGGATTGGGATTTCTTTAGATGTAGAATTTCTAACAGAGCTGGGTCAGACATGGCTTTGTAAGTCAAGCAGAGATCGCCAATAAGTATGTGATATGAGACAGAGAATAGTTGGAGTTTTTTTAGTCTGTCCATATAGGACAAGTGCTTAAGGCCTAGGATCCTCTTTGTGAGGTACTTTTGCGATCTCCCCAGTTGTTGCAGGTGTCTAGTGAGGTACATGCCAAGTGGGGCTTTGTACCCAGTGATTGGCCTTATGAGGGAAGAGTAGAGAAACAAAAACTGAGAAAACTAATAACCTCATGCATATCAAAACTAGCCCTAAGTGGAGATATCCACCCCAACCATGGCCCCGCTATCTCCAACCCCACTCCTCATAATCAGACTAGAAAGCACAACTTCTCCCAAATCACAGCGAATAGGAAGCCAAGTGACCTCCTTCTACTAAGCCTAAATATTAGAAGGATATCCAACAAGGTCCATGAACTCCATGGCACCATAGACTTGTACTCCCCAGATATAGTCATCCTGACAGAAACCTGGCTAAAACCTCACATTACCAGTGAGCAAATCCTCCCTACCAGTTATGGCATACTAAGAGCAGACCAGCTAAACGATAAAGGAGGCGGTATAGCTATAATATTTAAACAGCATCTAAACATCCAGATCTTAAAATAATCAGCTCCACAAATAGGCAATGAAGAAATAATATATACCAACCTCAAAATAAAACCATCAACATAATTGGATGCTACTTCCCACCTGGCCAAAACATCACACCACTAGAAAATCTCCTCAGCTGGACTACCCACCATCTCCCCCAAGAAACTATAATTTTAGGTGATTTCTATATTGACTGGCAATCCTGTTCTGGTAACCATCCAACCCTTCATCTAAACCTTCATGGCTTCACCCAACTAGTCCATTCGCCAACCAGGATAAATTAAAACGCCAACAAGCACACTACCCTGGATTGGATACTAGTCAGTAAGAGCCCCCAGTGATATATAGCAGGCTGCTTATTGGATAGCCTCAGTGATCACTCCCCAACATTCCTACTCAAAATAACACCTGTACCAAGTTAAACCTGTCATCTACCATCAAATACGTAAAAAAATAAACTTTAACCCATTCACATTCATCTCCTCCCTCAAAGAATGTAACTGGCATCCTGTAAAGTACCTCAGTCTTGATGACGCAGTTGACTTTTTTAATACTACCTTTCCTGAACATCCTTAATTACCATGCCCCCATAAGACTTTCCAGAACCAAAGCACAACCCTCCCCATGGCTACAGAAAACCACTAAATCAGAAATGAAAAACAGGGTTAAAGCCTGGGAGCACTGGCACAAAACCAAAACCCCCTCAACTAGACAGAAATTCCTAGAACTACGCAATAGAGTCAAAAAGCTAATAAAACAGGACAAATTCCAATACTACCAGTCTGCCCTAGACTCCTCCCAACACAATCCCAAACAATTCTGGTCCTACATAAACTCCATCCTCCACCCAGGTAAAGTCAGTACCCCTCCTCCTAACATCCCTCACTCCTCCAAAAATATTGCTACCTCATTCAACGCACACTTCACACAAACCATACTGTCACTAGCTATACAGCACAACTCCCCTCCACTCCAACACACACCTTCAACTAGTAATCTCCCCATTGTCTTCTCTCTTTCTCCTGTTCCTACCTCCAACATAAAAAAACTCTTAGCTTAACTGAAGCCCACCAAATTAGCAGCAGACAGCCTCCCAAGTGAATGCCTACAAATCGCAGCTGATGCTGTAGCCTACCCAGTATCCATCTTGATTAACCAATCTCTGTCAGAAAGTTACGTTCTCACACTATGGAAAGTATCACATATAATTCCCCAGCACAAAGGCGGCCCCTCCACAGAACTAACCAGTTACCGCCCCATAGCTATTCTCGCTCCACTCTCCAAAATACTAGAGAGATGCATTCACTCTTAGGTCTCAGACTGCCTTCTTACTAACAACCTCCTTTCCAATACTCAACATGGTTTCCAACCAAACCATAGCACCACCACTACCTTACTCTCCATTGCTAACACTATCCTTCAGCATAAAAACAATGGCTATCTCTGCTCTGCTACTTTCCTAGACCTATCTGAAGCATTTGACATGGTCCCACACAAACAAGTCATCTCTGTCCTCAATAACCTATCCTTCTCTCAATCAGTCACCAACTGGTTTCAGAGTTACCTGTCTGACCGCCAACAATCCGTTGTATGGCAGATTGACATATCTCCCCAACTACCTGTCTCTATAGGGGTTCCCCAAGGATCCATCCTTGGATCCCTACTCTTCTCTATTTTCAACAATAATCTAGCCTCTGCCACCAAACATGGCACACTCATACAATACGCAGATGACTCGACCATCATCTGCTCAGCCCAGTCCCTACCCAAACTGCAAAAAGTCACACAGGAACCAATTAATACTCAACCCAAACAAAACTAAACTACTCTTCTTCCAACCCTCCAAACATAGTCAAAAAACTCTCACTTTAACATCACAGCAAAAGACAACACCACTATACACCCAATAGAACACACCAAATTGCTAGGAGTTGAAATAGACAATAAACTAAAATTTGACATTCACATATCCATGACCATAAAAAAGTCCACAAAAAATTAGGAACGTTATACAGAAATAAGCAACTTCTCACCAAAGCAGCAAAGATTTTAGTAGCAAATTCCCACCTTATCTCCTCCCTTCTGTATACGTCTCCAATATTTACCAACCTAAGGCAATGCGATCTAAACAAGCTTGAGACCTGCTACAAACAAAATCACCAAATTCACCACAGGGGCATCCTATCGTAGTCACCACTGTCTCTCCCTTGCTGAACTGAGCTGGCTTGAACTCCCTCGCCTCCTTTAGTGGTATCAACTCGCACTCGCCCACAAACTAGTAAACCATCCACTAAAAGTCCCATCCCTCCGGAATCTACTCCAACCTTATAGCCCCACCAGACCACTAAGATCCAGCAACAAAAAACACTTACAGGTCACTAAATCCAATAACTCTGCTGGAGAAGTACTATTCTCTTGCACTATAGCCAAATTATGGAACTCCTTCCAACCCACAATTACCTCTGTACCATATATTGCACCCACTTCAAAACTTTACGAAAAGCGCATCTAAAAACATGCTGGCTATGCCCTTGCAACTCCCCCTCTAATATCACCCACCGACTACCCCCCCCCCACTAACTACCTTGATTATAGCAAGCTCGGATGCTCATAAGCGTAACTACTTATTATACAGCAGGAACTTTTTATTGTAACAATTGTTAATGTCTGTTATGTACATCCCAGATGATAATGATTCTAGTTGTCTACTGATGTACTATGTTCTTCATCTGTAACTATGTTTGTAATTTTTAATTGCTATGTTGATCAAATTGTTAATTGCTATGTAAATCCAATCTAACTGCTGTCTGCATATTTTAACTGTGGAGCTTTTCTCCCCGGGCCTCCGCTGAAAATGGATCTACGTCCAGTTGGACACTCCCGGTTTACAAATGTAAATAAATAAATAAATAGAGGGAGTCAATGACCTCTCTCTTCCTGGATGCAAAACCCTTAGTAATGAGATGTGCCACATGGACTTTCTGACCACAGTGGCAATGTGGTGATCAAAAGAGAGGTTGCTGTCAACCTGTGTTCCCAGATCTCTTATAACGCCTTCTGTGTTCATTGGAACGATGGTAATTCATGGGAACCAGGTTTTTCCCAAAGGGGATGACGACACATTTTTTGGCATTCAGCTTAAGGCCATGGTTCGGACACCAGTCGTTTGTGTCAGTGAGTCCATTCTGTAGGATGTCAACATCACTTGGGGAGTTAACAATTGCTCC
This sequence comes from Protopterus annectens, assembly GCF_019279795.1. Taxonomy (NCBI): domain Eukaryota; kingdom Metazoa; phylum Chordata; order Ceratodontiformes; family Protopteridae; genus Protopterus; species Protopterus annectens. The sequence continues at coordinate 627,725,897 of NC_056750.1, read as the reverse complement.
TAACTTGCAGTCATCTGTAAACTTTGTCAGCCAGAGTCCCTTCGTGTTGGCGTGGACATCAGATAAGTAGATACCAAACAGGAGAGGATCTAAGACCGAACCCTGTGGGACTCCACTCATGACTAGCCGGCAGTCTGACTTGGAGTCAGCTACTTTCACACTGTGGGTTCTATCTGTGAGCCAATTTGCAACCCACCTAGTGATATAGGGATTGATACCAAGCTTAGTGAGTTTTTCTATGATTCCTGAGTGGGGAATGGTACCAAAAGCCTTGGCCAGATCAAGGCAGGCTGTATGAACCACCTTGTCTTCATCCACAGCTCTGGTGACTGACTCAAAGAAGTCCACCAAGTTGAGCAGGCATGATCTACCCTTCACAAAACCAAGCTGTGTGGGATCCAGAGTTTGGAGATTCCCTATGTCCTTGTTTATTAGCTCCATGATGATGCATTCTATAGCTTTGCATATCAGACTCAAGCTAATGGGGAGATAGTTCCCAGGGTCTGTAGTCACTCCTCCTTTGTGGAGAGGGATGACTGTAGCAGTGTGCCATTCGGTAGGGACAAAGCCTGAGGTGAGGCTGTGATTTAACAGGGCACACAGGTGAGGTGCCAGTTCACTCTGTAGTTCATGTAGAACACAACCAGGGATGTTGTCAGGTCCCATAGAAGCTGTATTTTTGGCCTTGTACAGTGCTGTTTTAACCTGTGCAGCAGTAATACTGGGTGCCCGGCAATCTACTGGTATTGTGATTGGTCCTTTGGTGGGGTAAGGTTGGCACTGAATCTGTCGGCCAGTGTACTGGCAATATCTGTTGGCTCGGTATAGGAGGTACCATTATGCAGTAGCTCAAAGCAATTATTTTATTATTAATAATATTTCATGTCCAGTCATATCAAATGCCTTATTAAGGTTGCCTATAATGATTTTCACTTCTTTTCTATTCATAGTGTCATCCATAATTTCTCTGTCATTAATACTTCTTGACAGCCCTTCCCCTTTATAGTATAAATACTATCTTCCATTATATTTTCTATTTTAGTTACAAATATCTTTTGTATTATTTTCATAAAGATCTTATGATCATTATTATTCAGTATTATTGGTCTCCATTTTTTTTGGTTGCTTTTGTCTTCCTTATTCCATATGAATTTAAGTATTCCACTACATAATTCTTTGTATATAAAACTTTCATTTAACAATTTATTCAAAATCTTTAAAAAATATATATCTTTTTGGCAATCTCTTAAATTTTTATACATTTCATACCATATTCTGTCTGGTCCTGCAGCTTAATCTGTATTTGCTTGTCCTAATGCATTATCTAGCTCATTTAAAAAAAATAACATTTCCAACTCTTTGTTCTTTTTTGTTACCTCTTTTACTTTCCATGTTTTTTCACTACTTTCTGTTTTCTTTAAACATTTCTTGTACATATTGTACTACACTATTCATAAAAATGTGAATTTGATAAAAAAAGGATTTCAGAATGCTTTTTCAGTGGAATATCTAGGACAAAGGGAAAAGCGAGCGAGTACTTGTATTGTAAGAAGAACTCCAATTGTGAGAGAAGAGGGAAAAAAGAATAACGGTAGATTTGTAGTACTAAGGGGCTACCGGTAGATTTGTAGTACTAAGGGGCTACTGCCAAGGGAAGAAGATTATACTGGCATGTATTTATATTCCACGTAAAACTGCTATAATGGAGCTTATAAAAATTCTGGCTTTCAGCAGGGGAATATGACTTGTAGATGGGGGCTGGAATTTGATTTGCAGTAGTGAGAATGTATCTGGGGGCCCAGAATGTAAAATATAACAAAATAGGATAGATTTTTTTTTAAAGAAATTTGTTAAAATATTTGGCTGGAGGGATAGGTTCCTGACCCAGAGACTCCCCAGACTCTGGAATAGACTGCCCATACATGTAAAGCAGAGCACCTCTTTGGCCCTCTTCAAAAGGAACCTTGACGATGGGATGGGAGATGGGAAATTCACTCTGGGGATCACGTCAATCACCCTGCTAGACAGGGGTCCAGGAAAGTAAATATTGTGGGAAGAAATAGCCAGGAATTGTTATGGCTAGACTTGTATAGGCCCTAAAGCCGATAGCCTAGTACCAACCTATGAATTCAGTAGGAGTTCAGAGTGAATTTACCTATTGTTCCCCAAGGTACAAAAACTGGGCTAGGCTGGACAGAACTTATATTTCCTAGGAACATGTGCATTTAATTGAAAGTTTTGATACGCATCCAATAACTACTTCAGATCATGGCATACACAGATAACTAAAATAAAAATGAGACACTGGTGCTTTTCCACCTATCTGTTAAAAAGAGAGGAATTTAAGGAATGGGTAGTCAAAATTATTCAGGAGTTATTGGGGAAGATAGGCATTTCTTCTGAAAATATAACTAGGAAGTGGGATAAAATTAACATCCAAAAAAAATTTAGAACAATGACTCAGGCAACGCAAAATCTAAAGGGTTGTCACCAAGTTGAAGGCACCCATAACAAGGAAGATAACCAGAGATCCTGTAGAATTACAATAAATATTTCAGAAATGTTATGAAAATCTGTATAAAGCAGAGAAGTATGGAAATCAAGAAAAGGTACAAATGGAAAGTTTATGGAAGAATTAAATATCCCAAGGTTAGAGGTAGATGAGGGTCGGTTACTAACAGGATAGGAGGAGATGAGATAAAACTGTTGCTATATAAACAATCTACAGTACCAGGAATAAATGGTATTCATATGGAAATTTGTAAACTAAGGAAAAAACTGATAAAGATCCGGAAGGTTTTGTTTAACATAGTATTGTAAAAGAAGCAGCAGTAGCATCAACATCCTGGAAGAATGATGTGGTGGCTGTAATACCTAAAGATGGTAAAGACCCATCAGATCCAGCTTCATATTGCCCCATTTCAATTCTAAACCATGATTATAAAGTGTTTGTCTATAACGACTAAAAGAATGGTAAATGTTGATGCCAAAATTGATAGATACTTATCACTGTGGTTTTGTGGAGGGGAGGCAAACATTTGACAACATTAACAGAACAGTGATGATCTAGATGGAAGCAGAATGTAAGAAAATACCACTGGTGTTGGTGAGCCTTGATGCAGAGAAAGCATTTAACAGAGTAAGCTGGGATTTTATAAATGGAGCAATGGAAGCATTTGCATTCCCTGATGGTATTATAAGGTTGATTAGGAAGATATATGAAGTGTCAGGGGCGAAAATTAAAGTGGGTGGGTTCCTCTCTGAAAAGTTTGAGCAGAGGAGCCAGGCAGGGGTGTCCTCTTTCTCCTTTGTTGTTTGTATTATATTTAGAACCATTGGCAAAGAAAATAAACAACTCCGAAAATTCAGGGATGTAATTGGTATTGTAATCTAGAAAAGCTGACTTTTTGCAGGAGATAATATTTTATACCAGATAAAACCAGAAAAGGACATTTCAGTGTTGTGGAACATTTTGAGATGGTTTCAAGTTTTTTTGGGATGCAAAAATTAACGAAGATAAAACAAAGGCAATTTCTGTAAACTATGTACCCACACACAAATTGGTTCAGCAATACCCATATTTATGGAAACATGATAAAATGAAGTACTTAAGAATATGGATTAAAAAGGATTCTGTTGTGGTAGCAACACAATAAAGATATGTGGGAAGAGACTAAACAAAAGATAATACAAAAACTGAGTAATTGGAAACTGTTTTACGAATATGGATAGCAAGATTCAAGCAGTTAAAATGTCTTTAGTTCCTTGTTATATATACGGGTCTGGCATGCTTTTATCAACCTTTATATCAACCAAAGGAGAAGTTGTTTATAGTAGTTAATAAAGAGCTGAATGATTTTATCTGGGAGTGGAAGACAGAAAGAATCAAGTGGGATAAGCTAATTCTTCCAGTTGAACAAGGTGGTTTGGAATTACTTGATTTGAGGGGGTATTTCAGAGCTACACAGTTGTCTCCTATACATAGCACATGCAGAAAGATACAGTTCAAAGTGGAAAGGGATGATGAAATGGGGGCAGGGCTCAAGAAACCAGGAGAGACTGGGACTTTGGATGCAGATCTTTAAGGAGAATAATAATAACCATGCAGAATATTGTATTCATAAAGTAACAGAAAGCATTCTAAGAACTAAGCCAACACAGGAATGGAGAAAGCAGATTCTACCGATAGGGATGACTGCAATTAGGGATACAGACAGTAGGCAGGAGGAGGCTGAAATTTATTGAAGAAAAGTGGCAAAGGAACCAAGATACTGGGAGAAAATAGCGAGGGAAAGGTAATAGAATGGAAAGAGGCTAAGACTCTGTTTTGGACTACAAGCTAGAGATTACCTTCCCTTTCAAGGACTGATAGCAGAGTATAGGCAAAAAGAAAGTAATGGGGATCTTAAGTGAAATACCAGCACTGGTAGAGTTTTTTGTAGAATCTAGAACAGAAGCTGCTGTTAAAAAAAAGAGGTAATTAGAGCATATAAAATATTGCATGATAACTGTAAGAATCAATCAGAGGATGTTTGAAAGCAGTTCACAGTGAAACAATGATGGGATATATGTTTGTCTACCAAATATGCAGCAAAGTCTGGAATATGTAGGATAATTTCTTGAAAGTGTTTACACAGGTATTTGTATACCCCAAGTAGACTCCAAAGATTTTTTTTCCTCAGGTAGATAGCAAATTTTGGACTTGCTTTTAAACAAGAAACATCTTTACTAAATGATCACTCATGACATATGCAATCATACATTTATATAAGTGAAAACAAGCCATACTGCTGTATTTTAGTTGCAAACATCATACTTAAAATCTATCTAGTCATTGCCAGCCAAACATTACAAGGCTCATTTAAAGAAAGAAAGGGGTAATTGGGAACATATTTTTTGGGAGTGTAATGAGTTGGCAGACTTTAAAAATTTCCTGCAGACTACTCTACCAGAAGTACTGGGTGAGCAAATTGGTATAACTAAGGAAGTGATTTTTTTGAGCTATAATACAGACTCACAATTGCCTAGACATAATAAGGCCTTGCAGAGTCTAATTATGGTGGCTGCCAAAACAGCATTTTCTAGAAAATGGAAATCAAAGTTTAAACCAACTGTACTAGAAGTAGTGAATATAGTAACAGAGATAAAACAAGTGGAAATGGGATCTTTAGAAAAGGGTGGTAGCAAATTGCATAGAAAAAAGTAGGAATTGTGGGAACAATACATGCAGAATGAGGTTTAAAAGAAGGTGGGATTTAAATGAGCCTTGTAATGTTTGGCTGGCAATGACTAAATAGATTTTAAGTATGATGTTTGCAACTAAAATACAGCAGTATGGCTTGTTTTCACTTATATAAATGTATGATTGCATATGTCATGAGTGATCATTTAGTAAAGATGTTTCTTGTTTAAAAGCAAGTTTTAATTTACCACATCTTACAACTGCTAACATTTTTCTTTAATTTTTTTCTTTTCTTTTTACTCTTGCCTCTTAAATAATGATTAGTCTCCTGGTATTATATTCATATTTTCACTACATAGTCTAAAATTTGATGAAATAAGCTTTCCCTTTCTTTACAGTTAGTATAATTCTATGTAATTCTTCTTTCCATTTTAATTCTAGAATGGTTACGTTTCCTATTTTTGCTAAGGTTACATTTAATATACTTACTATACTGCCACAGAATACAGCTTATTCCAGAACATCTCACATTTCCAAAATTCCAGATTCTTTCCTCCCCGTAGTTTCTCTGTTTGTAATCTTTCTTCATTTGTTAAAATATTGTCTTCTAATATAGTTACACCTACATTACATGTATTACATCCCTCCAAAATCCCTATTTTTCTTATTATATTCTAAGTACTATTCATGCTTACAGAAAGTACTGTAAAATTTTCATTTTTCCTTTCTTTAGATTCATGGTTTCATAATTACTAGGCTAGCTTTCTTAATAGGCCATTCTAAGCCTAGACAATTTCCCTCCCAAAAGTGAGAATCAAACACTGTACCCTGTGTCTGTGAGTCAAACACCTTACCCTTTATACTAAGACACAATCAGTAGCTATATATAGTCTTTTTCATCCATGCCCTTTCTTTTTTCGTTTGTACTTATTGTTTTAAATGTTTTTTTTTCTGTATTTTACCATTTACCAATAGAATTATTTTTTGTTTCTACCTCCAAATTTATGTTTTCATCACTTATTTCAGAACCTTCTTCTATGTCCTCTTTATTTTTTTCTCATCTAATTTTCTTTTTTTAAATTTCTTCTCTTTGTTCTTGTAGTTTTCCTTAGTCTTCTTTTCATGTTTGCAATCCATTTATAAATGTCCAGTTTTATTAAATTTATAACCTTTCATTTCATATTTTTTTCATCATATCCATTTCTAAACAAACATAAACGTTTTGTCACAGTTCTAATGAAATGCCCTTCTTTTCCACAAAAAAAGTTTGGTTTGTTCCCAGCATTTTTCAGTACCCATTCCCTTCTACATTTATCATGCTTGGTATATGTATAATTTTTTATCTTTCTACTTTTAACACAATTTTATAACCCCAGCCACCAGTCCATAAACCCTTTTTGTCATAAACTTTTGTAATGTCTAGTACTTTACATAAAGTTTTCAAATGCCCTTTTAAAGTCTCTCCTTCTAACTCTGATCAAAATTGTACATGAATTTTCTTTTTTTGTTTCCCTGTTAAATGCTTTTATCAAATAAAGATTCCATGGGTTACAGTCTCTTTTTTTCATAATCTCCAAGAAAATTTTCCATTGCAAAACAGTCTCAAATATAATGTCACAAAATGTCTCTTTGTTAAGAGTAAACGCTCTTGCATCATGTGCTTTTCGACCCAAAGTAGCTTTTAAATTGTCCCACACTTTAAACCTGTCCATTTCTTTGTCTTCTTTACTTTGAATTCTTACCACATACTTCTGTTTTTCATTTTCTTCTGTTACTCCCCTGCTGCCATATTTTACTGTATCTGCATATGTTTTCTTTCCCATCTCACCACTATTCTTCAGGATCATCTCTGCATCATCCTTTTGTATTTTTTCCATAATGTCCCCCAAGGAAACATCTTCATTTTCTGACTCACTGTGCATCGCCATTCTTTAAATTGTCCTGCAGCCCTCCTGGAGTTGTAGTTATACAGTCATCATTTACTGACTCATCTCCATCAGATTTCTTTGAAACATCTCTTCAGACTACTGCACATATTCTCTAGTCTTGATATTTGCTTTCTCCTCCATTTCTCTCACCTCGTCATCATCTCCTTTCTCCATCTGCCTCCCTGTTTCTCTGGGCCAGCTCTGCACCTGGAACTGAAACAGGAAGTGCTCCTGCAAATTGAGTCGTACTCACAAAAAAGATGAGATGGGGAAGTTCCCTGATGCCCTGGTCAAATTTCCCCCAGAAGTCAAAATACCTTTTTGAGTCTTCCATGAAAAGAGGCCAGTAGTCTAGCAGGACTAATCCAGCCAACAAAAAGTCAATAAGTGTTTGTGTTTGTGTTTGTGTGTGTGTGTATATGTATATATATATATATATATATATATATATATATATATATACCCGTGGTGGTGGTGCTGCGGTAGCGTTGTCGCCTCACAGTAAGACGCTGTCTGGTTCGATTCTCAGCTAGAGCATCTTTTGCGTGGAGACATGTGTGAATGGGCGTACCTTCGTTGAAGGTTGTGCGTCAGGCCTGGCAAGCTGGTACGTAAAAATCAACTGCCAATCATTAGCGGACCGGAGTTCTGCTGTTCTGCTGTGGCGACCCCTAACTGGGAAAAGCCGAAAGACACAAACAAATATATATATATATATATATATATATATATATATATATATATCTATATATATATATATATATATATATATATATATATATATATATATATATTAGAGAGATAAAGCCTAAGTACAGCCTAGTCAACCCGAGTTCAATTAGTGACTCTGTTTATGGAAGTTGCAGGGACGGATGGGTTGCATATCCTTGGAAGGGAGGGCATTCATTGGTGATGCTTCCTTATGGGAACCGTGGTCCAACAAGGGGCATTGCCCTCAGATGAGTTATTAGTTGTGGGAGCCTGGGCAGGGAGTATATAGGGCATCTAAACAACCCCCCCCAGGATGGAAATAGACAAGTCCAAGCCCCAGGATGCCCTTAGAATTTATGATCAGCCTCAGCGACACCAGAGTAAGTCTGTGAGATAGGCAATGAGCTGGTAGATATGGATTAGACATGAGGTACTGGGGGCTGGGCCAGGAAAAATTATGCCCCAAAGGGAACAAAAAAAAAAAAAAACTTCTGTTGCATTCCTCGTTGTAAATGTGGGGTATTTTGTTTGACATAAGATCTCTGGAATTTGCTTTGAAACATTGTCTCCCTATGACTACAAGCATGACATACACAATATTGCAAAGCTAAAACTGCAAACAGAGATGATAAAACAGTACATTTTGTGTATGGGGGGATTGTGCTTGTTTTATATACTACTTCCAGGGTTGCAAAAGCTTGGACAAAGGGGAGAACTCTTAAAAGCAAGAATGTCACATTTTCCTTTTCTCTGAGTTTTGTACCCTGACAATAATAAGAACAGTACGTGTGACAAAACAAGCTGTTGAGTACTAAAATGTCAGTGTGTAAAAACTGATGCAACGTTGTCTGCTCCACCTGGCTTCAACCTATGGTACTTCGGATCGGACAGTGGCCAATTCTAAAGTCCACTTGGCTTTGACCCCCTTACCCATAACTCTCCACTCCTCCATCAGCTCCCCAGATCTAGTTTGCTGCCATTTGGGTTTGCAGCTGATCTTGTCTCCACTTTGCTCTCTCTTTTTTTTTTTGAGAAGTTAGCGCAGTGATTTGATGAGAGTGTGCTGTTCCCTTACCCTTGGTTTGTATGCTTCTATGTTCTTTGTCTTTCTAGGTAGTTAGGTAGATAGTGTATTTTGTGTCTCTTTTTCTTCCCACCCTTTTTTGGGTCCTATTGTTGTTGTGCTGTATGTTGTGTGAAATCATGTGTCATTATACTAGCTAAGTTTAGTTTAGTGTTAGGTATGGGTAAGCTTTTTAAAATCCTGCGGGTACAATATGTCTTCCAGGACACACAATTATTGAGTTTATTGTTTGAGAGTGGAGCATCTTAATTCCAGATGCTCCATCAATTAAAGTTTTGGTACCAGGGCCACCGACATATGTAGGACCAAGTTGGTGTTGGAAGGGCTTCTACCTTCCATTTCTTCTACTTCAGCCTCTGTTTCTGAGGTGCCTTCTTCCTCGACTGCAAAGACCTGGTCTGAGAAGCCCTGACAGCGAGACTTCAGACATTCCAACGGGGATCACAAAAGGTTCTGTTAATGTTCTTCTTCTTGCCTTACTTCAGGCTCGAGGGGACCCGAAGGTCCCATGACTTTCAGGTCTCATGTCTGCCCTGGGGCCAATATCACCCCAGACATCTCAGAGCTGATTGTCTTCAGCTTCAAAAACTGGAAAACTTCAGCTCCGAACATCCTTAGACCTTTCTTGTTCAAAGGGGTCCTTTTATCTGCTTCCTTTTTCCATCTCTGTCCTGGTTCAGGACCTCTCTGGCTTGGATCCTTTTTCTGAATGACCTTCTAAGCCCTCTTTGTTGGCTTCTTCCATCCGGTCATCGAGGTCTATAGATAGCATAAAAACCTCTGATCTGGAGTAGCTGATGAGGTCCTTTTTGCAGACTTACATGCAGTCAGGTCGTAACCCTTCAGGTTTGGGTCTGACACTGGGACCTTCAGCTCCACCCTTCAGGCTTCCTATGTCAAGCCCTTTGGATGCATGGTCTTTGGGGCTGGCTGAATTTCCACCATTCAGGTTGTATTTGATGGCTAGCCATCTTCTGCTCTGTCCTTTTCCTTGGTAGCCTCAACACCAACTTTTTGAGGCCCATGGGACCTCAGAGTCATAAGGTTAAGGTTGGAGTTTGAGTCAAGTTTGGTGGTTTCTGCTTCAGGATCGACAGTTGCACTCAGGGTTTCAGCTTCAGCCAGTTTGGCACCAATCTCAACGTCCAGGCTGAGTGGCTGCCTTGGGTTCTAGGACCCTCTGCCTCAGCCTTTGATATTGTAGAGAAGATGCTGTCCTTTTGGGAGAAGGGTCAGATTTCTCCAGCTGGCATCCCCTCCTTTCCTTCATCAGCACCTGCGACCAGTCATCAGTTTGCTCATGGACAGCCTATGACAGCCATCCTCCAGGGCTTCCCAACTCTTCCCCTTCCTTCCTGGATTTATCAGAACAGGAGGTTTCAGGAAAGAGAAGGTGTAAGAGGAAACACCTGGGCTCCCTGGAGGAGTCTCTCACTGAGGATACTGACCTTGAGGAAGGAGAGGGATCCTCCTAAGTCTTCACAGGAAGATGCAGTTTTTGGCTTGCTTAGTGGAGGTGATTCACCATTCGGAAGCAGGACCACCAAAGTGCCCACTACTGAGGAGCCAGTATATCTGGAGGCCTTTGGTATAGGCCCATGCTCACCTTGGGTGGTTCCCCCTCTGGCTGACCTTATGGACCTGGTAATCCATGAAAGAAATCCTACACAGTAGAGCCCATATCCAGAAAGCCAGATAAGGTTCTTTCCCCAACCAAGGACAGGTCACATTGGAATAAAGGTCCAGCTGTTAATGCCAAGGAGATTTCTGAGGAGAGTTCCTGGATAGACCCCTTGAACTGGGAGTCTTGAGCATTAGATCATTTAGGGAAGTGTTCCTGTGCATCAGCCACTTTTGCACCAAGAGCCCTTAATTACCTATCACACTTAACAAGACGTCAGCAGGACCTTGTGTCTGAAGTGTCAAGTACCCTCAAGGCACAGCAGTCTCCAGAAATGCAGAAGATGCTGGGGACTTGGTTATCTACCCTGGTTTCCATTGCCAGTGTTTCCATGAGGCTTATCTTGAACACAGTCAATGGGAGCATCTAAAGCATCAGACTCCGGTATTGCAATGCAATACCATGCTTGGATGCATTTGTGTAAATAAGCAGACTATTTCAAGGCATCATTCTTTAATGCCCCTTTTGACAGGTCCTCCTTGTTTGGGTCAAAAGTTGAAGACACTCTGACAAGGAACGAACTGGAACTGTCTGCCTTTGGAGTATGCTTTGATACCACCCCAGCATACCCTTTCAAAGAATCTTAAGGGGGGGGGGTAAGTGTCTCTTCCCAGGATGCTCCTCCAGAGGTGGGGTGGGGGGAATCATAATGGATACTGTCCACAGTGCAGGGGTGTCCACAGAATTAGGCCTTTCACAGGGCTTTTTCCAGTGAGCCTTTTCAGAGAATCTGAAAGGTTGCTCTTGTCTGGAGTCGGTCAGAAGTAATCTGGCACTCCACCCAGAAGCTTGTGACGCCATCACCTCAGATGTCTGGATGCCAAGAGTTGTATCCAAAGGTTATTGCATTCCCTTTTTAGAAGTTCAAAATTGTCACCTATAGTTTCTCGCAGATGTTTCACCCCATCACAGAGTTTAAACAGCTCCTGATGCCTGCTTCTTTTGATTTGCAGGCCACTATTGAGACTCTTTCAGAGTCCGGTATGCTGTGAGACTCTTCTTTGACTAAGGATCCTGTGGATGTCTCTACCTTGGATGGGTCCGGAGTCATGGGTCCGGAGCTGCTGAGCAGGCACCGGCTTCCGAGGAAGTACTTCGCACTACCGACACTCGACACAAACCAATGATTTCTTTCTTCAGTTCTTTCTAAAACAACTGAGTTTCTAAGGCCCAGGGTACAAACTACGCCCAAAAAAAACAGATGACCCAAGCTCAGGAACCTACTTCCTTGCCTCAATCTCAAATGCTTAAAATGGTGGAAGACCTTATTATGCTTATTAGGTGAAGCCAGGCTACCCCCTTCCAAACGAAAAAAAGACTTGCCCCCAGTAGTTTTATCTGAACAGGATTCCGGTGACTCTGATGCTTCTGAATATGAAAACATGCAACTTCTCTCTGCTTATGAGGATTCTGATGCAGAGGAATGCATTCCTTATGCCTCTCCACCAGAGGATTTTTCATTTGGTGAAACCCTTCATACTTTAAGGGAGCATTTCCAATGGGAATGTCAGGACTGTCTGCAATCAAAAAAGAGACTCAAGGAATTCTTAGATTTACCACAGCACAGACCCCTGGCCATTACTCCTGTCCTAGTTGTTGTTGATGTTGTTATGGAATCCAGTTTGACTCCTGACACCCTTCTTCCTGCTCCCAGGAATGCTGACAGGTACTACAGAGTCCCTGACTCTCTCAAATTCCTTTTCAAAAATCCTACTGCTGACCCAGAGGTCATTTCTCAAGGACCTAAAGGAATTAAAGCAACCTCATCTAAGAATCCCACCCCCTCAGACAGGGATTCCCGAGCTTTAAACAGATGGGGTAAAAAAGTGTAGACCTCTGCTATTCTTGCCGTTAGAGTACTAAATTGTCAGTTCCACATGCTGAAATAGCAGCATATAATGGATCTTCTCAAACAGAAAATATCTTCCTTTCCCTGCTTGTGCAGAAAATAAAGAATTACAAAAGCTTATGCATTCTGCAAGCCAAGTTACTAAGCACATCTTGCAATGTGGCTTTGATGCTCTAGAAGCACCTTGCAGGGCAGAAGTTACTGGTTCTGTCCTTAGAAGGCATGCTTGGCTTAAAGAACAGACCTTGCTAGACCATGTCAAATCAAAATTATTGGACGCACCAAGGCAGAAGAGGTTTTAAAAAAGATGGAAGAAAAAGCTAAATCTATGCAGACAGTTAAAGACTTTTTACAGGTCCAGCCTCTGAGGTTTAGTAGGCATTGCCCCTCCAAGCACTGGTCTTTCCGGCCCCTTCCAGGTCAGCTCAGCCCAAACCCAGGGGAAGCAGTCCCCCAAGACAGCAGCCCCAGGAAATGCAGAGATCTAAGCAATGGAGTTCTTCCTCTTCAAAAACAGGGAGTGCTAAGCCACCCCCTTATGGTAAGAACTCACAATTGACTTTACACCTCCATGCCTGACCTCTGCCCACCTGCTTGTGCCCCTAGGAGGAACACTCTCTTTCCATGCAAACAACTGGGCCTTTATCAACAACGACTGATGGTTCCTAAAATAGTGTTCCAGGGATACAAATTTTATTTCCACACTATGCCAACCCCAAGAGGGTTCCCAGATCTTTCTCCAAACCAGTGGGCAGAGGCCAAAAAGTAAATTCTTTCCCTGCTCTCCATGAGGGCATTACAGCATGTTCCTGCAGACCAGATAGGCCAAGGTTTTTATTCCAGACGCTTCCTGGTACCCAGAGAAAAAGGCACCTGGCACCCAATCATCAACCTATCCATTCTAAACACCTTTCTGGTGATACCAAAATTCAAAATGCTCACCCTCCAGCAGCTTCTTCTTATACTTTCCAAGGATGCTTGGTTAGCCACCCTAGACCTAAAAGACGCCTACCTACACATCCCAATCCGGGAATCTTGCAGGAAATATCTACGGTTCAGGGCAGGATCTATACACTTTCAGTTCTCTGTGCTTCCCTTTGGCTTATCCACTGCTCCCAGACTTTTCACAAAATGCTTGGCTCCTGTCATTGCCTTTTGCAGACAAAGAAATATTCAAATTTACCCCTACTTAGATGATTGGCTGATTTAGGCAGATAGTCAGGAAAAGGTGTTACAGCATCTGACCTTTGTAAAGGACCTACTGACCTCCCTGGTTACACTGTTAAATGAAAAGAAATCAAGACTAGTACCCACACAAAAAATTGTATTCCTGGGAGGAAGCCTGGACACAGCATCCCAGATGGCATTCCTTACTCCAGAAAAACAACGCTACCGCTACCTGACAGGCTACTTCTCTCAACTAGCCACCAGAACCCAGTTATCCGCAAGGAAAATCCTGCAAGCTGTAGGGTTCGTGGCCTCCTGCATTCTACTCATTCCACATACCAGACTGCATATTAGGAAACTACAATGGTACCTAAAAATAATTTGGTGTCAACACACTCAAGACCTGGAAACTATCATACTAGTGATACCTTGTTTAAGGAAAGATTTTCTTTGGTGGGCAGCAGCATGCAGCCACAGCAAGGGACTTCCCTTCTCACAACCCCATGCTGCCCAGACCCTCACCACAGATGCATCAGGCTATGACTGGGGTGCACACCTGGATGGCAGGTGCATTCATGGCCATTGGAGCCCAAATTAAATACATCTGCACATCAACCAAAAGAGATGCTAGCTGTTCAGCATGCCCTGACAGCTTTCAGACCCCCACTGTACCAGGGGCCTCTACTGATCAAAACAGACAACACCACAGTGATGTGGTATATCAATAAGCAGGGAGGGACTCACTCTTATCCTCTCTGCAGGCTTGCCATGACCCTTTGGCACACGGCCTCAGCCATGCAACTACACCTGCTAGGACAATTCCTGCCAGGCTCCCTAAACTCTCTGGCAGACAACTTAAGCAAAAACCTGCTAGACCCACACGAGTGGCAGTTAGACCACAGAACCTTCACCCTTGTAACCCAGGAATGAGGCACCCCGAAGCTGGACCTCTTTGCCTCCCACTCCTATCATCAGCTCAGCAAATTCTGCACCAGGGAACCTCACAGCAAGGCCTGGGAAGTGGATGCTCTATCCTTCCAGTGGGTAAACCTCTCAGTCTATGCATTTTCCCTTTTACCTCTCATTTCAAGGGTACTGCTCAAAATAAGGGAGGAAAAACCGAGGGCAATCCTGATTGCCCCAGACTGGCCATGCCAGCACTGGTACCCACTGCTGTGCAGCCTGTCATCCCTACCACCATGGCACCTACCTCAGATCCCAACACTCCTGACCCAGAGGAATGAAGAATTCTTGCATCCCCAATTGCAGACCCTCAACATGGCAGCCTGGCTTATTCCCTGACCTCTCCTGAAGCTGCCAGCCTAAGCAAACAAGTCCCAGATGTTATACGTGAGGCCAGATGCCCCAGCACTAGAAAGTTCTATGCTGACAACTGGAAAAGGTTTTGCACCTGGATCCAGGCTAAGGGAGCCAGAATGGCACAGCCTTGCCTACCTCTCATCCTGGATTACCTAGCAGATCCTAATACACAGGGGTCTATCCTTCCTTTCTGTTAAAATCCATGCCTCTGCAGTCTCTGCTCATTACAACACAGAGCCACCACTCTTTTCACATCCTCTCATCAAACAGTTCCTAAGAGGGGCTAACAACTTAAGGCCACCCAGAAGAGCTCCTACCCCAGCTTGGGACCTTAACTTTGTGTTGGAAAAGCTCACCCTACTCCCTTTTGAACCTGCAGCTTCAGCAGAGTTAAAATTCCTCTCTTAGAAAACAGCCTTGTTTCTGGCCATCACTTCATCTAGAACAGTCTCAGAGCTACAAGCACTCATGGCTGTAGAGCCCTTCATCATTTTCCATGCTGACAGGGTCTCCCTCAGGACTTAACCCCTCCTTCATACCTAAAGTGGCGTCTAGTGTTGCTCTCAACCAAACCATTCATTTGCCCACCTATTTCCCTAACCCACAAAACAAGGGGGAAAGGATTCTGCACTCTGTAGATGTGCACATACAGCTCAGATTCTGTCTGGATAAGACTAAATCATTTAGAAAAACTGACCAATTGCTAGTCAGCTTCGCAGCAGGGGCAGAGGGCAAGGCCGTATCCAAACAATCAGTCTCCAAATGGCTAGCACACTCCATCCATTTCTGCTACAGACAGCATGGGAAAACGCCCCCAAAGGAGGTCAGGACACATTCCACCAGGGCATCCTCCACCTCTGCATCTTTTCTCAGAGGGGTCCCCACCAGGGGCATCCTGGAGGCTGCAACTTGGACTTCTGTTCATACTTTCACCAAGCATTACCACCTGCCTATTGTCTCTAAATCCAGGCCATGCTTTTCCACTCCAGTCTTGCAGGGCATCCTAGCCAGCCCCCCAGTTTTCTTGATTGCTTCTACCCTTTTCTTCAGCTTTGGGAATCAACCCAAGTGTGATGACTGCAACAGTGAAACACGAAGAACATAGTACAGTTGTGTACAGTTATAAATGCAGATGTTCGAGTGTATTCACTGTTGCAGTCTTGGTTTCCCCCCTCCACCCCCCTTGTTTCTCTCTCTTTCTCTCTCCTTAAAGGGAATTTTTGGTATTTACTTTCTACTGGTGGTGTTCTTCCACCATAACCTAGCTCCCTATTTGGGGGCTCCTGACAGTTGGGGCAAGTAAAACTGATGTAATGCTGTTGGCTGCCTGATTTTATACCACTGACGACCTGACATCAGTCCTGGAGTGATAGCAACTGATGCAGAACTACTAAGCCTCTGGTATTCAGGCTGACTGAGGGCTACCCCTGGCAGGATAACCCAAGTGTGATGACTGCAGCAGTGAATACACTTGAACATCTACATTTATGGCAGGTGTACACAACTGTACTTTCTAGTTGCCATTACCTCAGCTACATGGGTATCCAAACTCCAAGTATTCTTCTCAACCACTTTACCTGATCTTTCACAAGGACAGGGTTTCACTTTGGACTCGGTCTTCCTTTCTATCTAAGGTGTTGTCAGAAGCTAGTCTCAACCAGTCATTCAGCCTACCAGTCTTCTTTCCAAAATTCTCAAAAAAAAAAAAGAGAATACGTGTTCGTTTACTAGATGTTCATAGACAACTCAGATTTTAAATTCACAGGGCGAAATATTTGAGTAAGTCAAAATAACTTGCTGGTACATTTTTGTAAAGGGAAAATTAGGCACAGCCATGTCAAAGTGTCTCTAGCCAGATGGCTCACTGCTTGCAATACCTTTATTTACAGAAACAAAGGCCTGTCATTACTTAAATGTCCTAAAGCACACTACACAAGGTCTATGGCCACATCATCTGGTTTTTTGGTCTAAAACATCTATAGATGACATCTGTACAGCTGCTACATGGCCCAACACTCATACCTTTATAGCTCATTGCAAGTTGTATATATTATGAAGCAAAAGGGCAGCTTTTGGCTCCATAGTACTCTGAAATATCCTTCCTTGAGGACCACCCAAGACTACTCTGGATGGGAACTCTTTCCCATCTGTTAAGGAACAGATAAAAAGACATCATCAGATGTTATAGTTATGTACTCGGCATTACTCTGCGTCTGTTTTCGTTCTTCCTCAACTTCCCCCTTCCCTTTCTGTCTGGACACTGGTATGGCTTAAGAGATATTCTTGACTAGTTTATGTTGTGTGGGTTCAAGAGTTTTCCTTCTCTGATTTCTTTCCTATTTCCCACTTTTTGTGTTCCTTAGCTCAGAAAGTACATTGGCTGCTTTTCCATTTTTGCATTGTAATTCACTAAATTGAGGGCAAACTTGACCTGAGGTAACTCACGAGTAGTTGTAGGATTAGGGTCTATATTAGAACATCGAAGTTTTATAACTTAGAATGTTCTAATATCAACCCCTATTCAGCGAAATCTGAAAACATCGAACATACAGAACAACTCATTTTTTCCTAGGGAAAAAATTTGCTGTTCCAAAACACATGCACACAACACATACACACAACACAAGCACACCAAGCAAACAGCAATCCACAGACATGCACCTAAAATCTTACACCTAACCCTACACTAAATTATACATACACCACTAACTATCCACTTACCTTAACCCAAACTCTAACCCTAAGGTCCATCACTGTCGCACACTCACCTCACCCACTCTCAAGCCCTCACGTCCACACAATCGCACACTTACCTGACCCGTGCCCTAACCCTAACTCACCCTAACCCTCACTTCCACACAATCGCACACATACCTAACCCGCACCCTAACCCTAACTAACCTAACCCGCGCTCAATCGCACACTTACCTGAACCCGACCCGTAACTTTGCACCACAGTGCTGAAAATGCTGAAGCAACAGAAATTGACAACCAAATTCTTTCCCTAGGAAAAAATTTGGTTTTCTGTAGCTTCGATATTTTCAGCTTTCGCTGAATAGGGGTTGATATGAGAACATTTGAAGTTTTGAAACTTCGATGTTCTAATATAGACCCTAGGATTATGGGTAAGTGGAGTAGCTGAGGGACTGATATGTGGGTTGGACTTGGAACAGATACCCCATCAGTTGAGGAAGAACGAAAACAGACAACACAGAATGCAGTTATGGTGAGCACATAACTATAAATGTTAAGTTATCAATCTCGCCTTCATTCTTGCTTGATGGGTTCTCCGACTCGGCACTTTGCTAAGCTCGAGAGTCACTTTTACCAGCTCGAGGCAGCCCCATATCCCATGATGCAAGGCGGTAAGTACCCAGATCTCGTTTGCCGCTTCGCTGATGAGGTCCTCCTTTTACCAGCTCCTGGTAAGTGTTTAAAATAATACTATTTTTGCCCCTTTTTTACCTTAAAACTTTATTTTTAACGTTTTTAGTTTAGATTAAGTCCCTTTCTGACTAGAAATTCCCTCACTCCTTAATTTTTTTAGTCAGGCCTTCTCCCCTCCCATCCCCCCCCCCCTTGTTAGGGTGTGTGTGTGTGTGTGTGTGTGTGTGAGTGAGAGGTTAGTTATCTTATTATTTTTGGGATAACTGGTTCTTGGGACTGTGTTGTGTGTGTTTTTGCAACCATGTCCAAGGAAAGGGTCTCAGGCTTTAAGAAGTGTGACTCGTGCTGTCAGAAGATGTCTCTGACAGACGGTCACACTTTTTGCTTATACTGCCTGGGACCTCTCCACCTGCAGGACTCCTGTGCAATTTGTCATTCCCTTAGCCAGAGAGTCCTGCAGGAGAGGAGAAACAAATTGATTTTAAGGGGCCTACTTAAACCGGAGGGCTCTCCGGCTAAGTCGGCTCCGAGTAAGACTTCCAAGTCTTCCAAGGCCCAGGCTTCTGTGTCTAAGCCTGCGGTCTCGGTTCCGACTCTTTCAGAGTCGAGATCGGCTCCGGCTGGAGCCGATCCTGGTTTGCACAAACCTTCGGCACCGATGGCTATCGGTGCCGATACTGGTTCGGTTCGGTGTCGGCTCCGATTGGTTCCGACCATCATGTGGCTCAGGCTTCGGTGTCGGCGCCGACCGGCTCCAACATCCTTACCTTTATGTCTGTATTGGCTCCGGCCGGAGCCGATGCATCGAGACCTTCTGTTGGTGCCGAAAAGTCTTCGGCTCCGACTGCATCCATGGTTTCGTCGGCTCCGATGGTTCCTTCGAGGAAGAGGTCCAGGTCCCCTTCCTTGGAACCGATACTCTCGGCTCCAGCCTCACCTCTCCTCTCGGAACGGAGCCATCGGAGCCGATCATCTAGGTCATCCAGGCTTTCTGACCATGATTTAGAGAGGGTGGTCAGTAGATTATTAAAATCACAGGCACTGGCCCAGATGCTACATAGTCCGTCTCAACAGACGACTATTAGTCCACACCCCCTTGCAGTTCCTCCTTCAACTCTACCTCAGAGTTTGGAGCATGGAGTCTTCGGGAATAGTTTCTGCTATGGCTGAGGGACAGATACCTCCCCCTTCTGCTCCCTCAGCCTCTACTCTTATCTCATCTTCGAGACCTTCCTTAGAGGGATTCGGTGGTCGGGCTTCCCTGGTCTCCTCCGAGGGGGTGAGTGGCATCGGACCCTTGTCCGACCCCACTCTTCCCCTTGGAGCCTCGGCCTTGGTGAGCTCGGCCCCATCTGCCTCGGAGCCTTCCCTTTCAGTGGGCCCTGGAGTTCCTGTTTCGTCGGAACGGGTTCTCTCGGACCTCCCTGGGAGGGGAGCCTTCGAGGTGATGAAGAGTGTGCTGGCCACTGGACTCAGCCAGCAGTCTGTTCCCTTAGCTCCTCCCTCTACGGTGCCTGTCGATATCTCTGCCATCTCTCTTGCTCCCGGACCCAGAAATCCTCCGCCTCAGGTTTCCCCACTGGGAAGAACCCCCTCTTCCGAGGATTCTCCTGATCAGTCAGGGGATCCTCCGCGCAAGAGGACTTGTAATAGGAAACACGTAGACTCCCCCGAGTCTATCACTTCAGATACCGACTTAGATGAGTCGGAGGGATCCCCAAGATCCCCCTCAGAGGATGTCTCATTTTCAGACATCCTAGAACTCCTTAAACAGAGGGGAAACTGGCCCTCCAATAATCCCTCTGAGGATGAGTCAGTATACCTGGAGGCGTTTGGATCTCGGCCTTCCACCTCCTGGGTGTCTCCGCCTTTCGACCCCCTTATGCAGGTTATTGCTCGAAAGGCGTGGGCTGCTCCTGACTCTGTAGAGCCAGTTCCTAGGAGGCCTTCTAAATTTATTACTGCCCCTTCGGACAAGCACTTCCTTACGAAAGGTGTCCCTGCTGATGCCATGGTGGTGGCGGCTGCCACTAAGAAGGAACTTGCAGATCCTTCCGTACCTGTCCATCCTCCTAATAAGGACTCTAGGACCATGGATAGGTATGGTAAGCGGATGTTTTCTTCAGCGACCTTTGCTATGCGCTCGCTGAACTACTTATGTCACTTCACCAGACTCCAAAGGGACATCCTTAAGGAGCTAGGTGAAGTAGTACAGGATCCCACAGCTGCAGGGGCTCAAGAAAAAATTGCTTCGCAGCTAGGAACCCTTAATTCTATTGCTAACTCCTCCATGCGACTGATATCATATGCAGCAGATGGAGTGAGTAGGGCCGCAGGTACAGGTGTGGCTCTTAGACGCCAAGCCTGGATGCGGCTCTGTAATTTTGCAGATCCCTTTAAAGCGTCCTTCACAAACTCTCCCTTTGATGGGTCAGCTTTGTTTGGCCCTCAAGTGAAGGAAACATTGACCAGGTGTGAGCAGGACGGCAAGACTCTTTCTGCCGTAGGGGTCCGTTTTTCCACCCCTTCTAGACCTTACCCTAAAGGACAGAAGGGTGGCAAAATGTGGTTCCGCAAATCCCAAGGAGTCACACCGGATACATGTGGTCAGTTTACCCCTAGAGGCAGAGGGGGTAACAATAACAGATGCCACTCTAGAGGCAGAGGGGGTCCACAAAACCAGGGAAGCAGAGAGCCTCTCTCTGACAAGCCCTTTCAGCATCCCTGAGATGTTGCCCGACTGTCCATCCTTGGAGGCAGTCGGGGGAAGACTATCGCTGTACCCAGAAGCCTGGCGTTCCCTCACTCAAGACAGATGGGTACAGTCGATCATATCCGAGGGTTACAAAATTCCTTTCGAGGAAAGTCCCTTTTCTCACTCAAATTCCCTTCCAGATGTACCACCCAGTCTAAGGGAAATTGCAGAGTTAGAAGTATTCAAACTTCTACAAAAAAGAGCCATTCAGCCAGTTACAACAGACCATTCAGAGCCCGGAATCTACTCAAGGTTCTTTTTGGTCCCCAAAAAGACGGGAGACTGGAGACCAATATTGGATCTCGGCAGAATCAACAAGTCTGTGAGAAAGACAAGATTCCGAATGGTCACACTTCAGTCAATTCTGCCCTTCCTAGAGAAGGACAACTGGATGTGCTCAATAGATCTTCAGGATGCATACTATCACATAAAAATTCACAGGCGCTCCAGAAGGTTTCTCCGCTTTCGGCTGGGGTCCAGTCACTTCCAATTCAGAGCCCTGCCCTTTGGTCTCACTATAGCCCTCAGAGTGTTCACCAAATGTATGGCAGTGGTCACGGCTCACCTGAGACGTCAAGGATTCCAGGTGTTTCCGTATCTAGACGACTGGCTCCTTTCAGCCACCACCAGGCATCAACTTCTTCAAGCCAGGGATTACACAATAAATCTTTGCACTCAATTGGGAATTTCGATCAACTACGAAAAATCCTCCTTATTGCCCTGCCAGTCTATTACTTTCATAAGCGCAAACTTAAACACTGTTTGGATGTCAGCTCCCCTCACAGAACAAAGAATTTCAGACATTCAAAGTCACGTGAGGATCATTCTAGCCAGCAAGAAAGTACAGGCCAGAATGGTTCTGAAGGTGTTGGGCCTCATGGCTGCGGCCATTACCCTTCTTCCCCTGGCCCGCTTCTATATGCGCCTGCTTTAGTGGATGTTGTTCACTCAGTGGTCTTACCAACAACTGCCGATGCGTCACCAAATATTGGTGACACAGATTTGCAAGAATCATCTTTCATGGTGGATTACTTCTCCTCAGATTCACCAAGGCAGACCCTTTTGTACCCCCAGCCCCGGTAGCCACTGTCACTACGGACGCCTCCCTGATCGGGTGAGGGGGTCATTATCAGGGCAGGATGGTTCATGGGACGTGGCAACCGTTCGAATACCACCTGCACATAAATGTCCTAGAGATGAGAGCAGTGCTTTTAATGTTGCAAGCCCTCAACGACTTTCTTCCCTTGGGGACAATTGCAGTCCACACAGACAACATGTCTGTAGTATGGTATATCAACAAACAGGGCGGAACCAAGTCCTACCCCTTGTGTTGAGAAGTGCTCAGACTTTGGCAATGGGCGATCTCCTCTCATCGGTTTCTGGTAGCAACGCATATCCCTGGGAAAACCAACATTTTAGCGGACAGATTGAGCAGAGCTATTCTCATGCCTCATGAGTGGTCTCTCAAACAATCTATAGTGGAGGAGATTTTTCTAGAATGGGGCCGCCCATGTAGCGATCGTTTTGCTACTCCCCAAAACAGCAAATGCCCAGACTTCTTCTCTCTCTTCCCACTGCCAGGCCATCCCCCCAGAGACGCTCTGACCCAGGATTGGCCCCAGGGACTTCTTTATGCCTTTCCTCCCTTTCCGCTGATTCCACAAGTAATCCAGAAAGCCACCGTTTTGAGAGCCAAAATGATTCTCATTGCTCCTTATTGGCCTCGATAAATTTGGTTTCCGTTCCTCCATCGTCACCTTTTGGTGCAGCCGTGGCATCTGGACCCATTGCCAGACCTTCTGATTCACCAATCGGGTCAGCTGCACCGATCTATCCCTTCTCTCAACCTCATAGCATGGTTGCTCCACTTCCTTCCTTAGCCAGGCTTCCTATGATCTCTAATCCTGTTAGAGACATCATAGTAGCTTCCCTAAAATCCTCCACTAGGAGGATTTATACTAGCAAATGGAAACGCTTTTCTTGTTGGGCAAAAGCTAAAAATATTGATCCCTTTACTGCTCCAGTACAAGCAGTTTTGGATTTCTTAGCGGAAATCTTTCATGCGGGCTCCTCTTCTTCCACGGTCAAAGTTCAGTTGGCTGCTATCTCTAACTTTCATGTTGGGTTCGCAGACCACAGCATTATGTCCCACAGGCTTTGTAGAGACTTCTTAAAAGGAATTTTTCTCCTGAAGCCTCCAATCAGGAGTCCTCCTCCTCAATGGGACCTAAATTTAGTGCTGACATCCTTGATTCTTCCTCCCTTCGAGCCAGCTGTTTCATGTTCCCTGAAATTTCTTTCATGGAAAACTTTATTCCTGGTTGCTATTACATCAGCTAGGAGGGTGTCTGAACTTCATGCTCTATCGGTTCGCCCCCCAATTTAGTCTTCCACAAAGACAGAGTATCATTGAGAACTAATCCGACCTTTTTGCCTAAGGTCGCCTCAAAGACTAATTTGAATCAGGCTATTGATCTTCCTGTATTTTTCCCAAACTACTCAAACAGATCGGAACAAAAATTACATTATCTTGATGTTCACCGCCAACTCAGATATTATTTGGACAGAACAAAACAATTCAGGAAATCCGATCAGCTCTTTGTTTCTTATGCTGATAACAAAAAAGGCCTTCCTGTCTCAAAAGTGACCTTATCTAGATGGCTTTCTTCTGTCATCTCTGAAATTTATCAGCTCAGGGAAAACAGCTGTGCTCGAAACCTAAAGCGCATTCAACCAGAAGCTTAGCCACTTCCACAGCCTTTCAAGCTAGACTTCCATTAGACACTATTTGTGCAGCAGCCACTTGGGCCACTCCTCATACCTTTGTTTCCCATTACAAATTGGATTTGGCCTCCAGGGACAGAGCCAGTTTTGGCTCTACAGTTCTCAAGAGTCTGTTCCATTGAGCCACCCAGGATAGAGGTGCTAGGACGCGGTCCCATCAAGCAAGAATGAAGGCGAGATTGACAACTTAACATTGAGAAGTTATGTACCTACCATAACGTTCCATGTTAGTTGTCTTCTCTCGCCTTCTTTCTTGCGACCCTCCCTCCTTCCCCCTGGCCTGGACAGACCTTTCTCTCTACATGGAAGCATGCTTCTGAAGACCATACAGTGCTGGTCCTCCAACCATCCTTCAGGTTTTTTCTCTCCTTCTTTCTTCCTTTTGGAAGTTATTTATGCTAGGTGTTATTGCCTATAGACAACAAACGAGATCTGGGTACTTACCACCTTGCATCATGGGATATGGGGCTGCCTCGAGCTGGTAAAAGTGACTCTCGAGCTTAGCAAAGTGCCGAGTCGAACCCATCAAGCAAGAAAGAAGGCGAGAGAAGACAACTAACATGGAACGTTATGGTAGGTACATAACTTCTCATTTTCAAACTTTATCATGAGTAGTCCTTGGACATAGGGTGTTGCATTTAAACATACTGCTTTAGCCATTTGCTCTTTAAAAGTCGTATGCATTTTTTTTGATTATAGATTAAGTTGGACTAAATGTGTACCATATCTATCCTTTCCTTTGAGGGGATTTTGCCTCCAAGAAATGAAAAGAATGAGCACCAACACACAATATAAAAGGTCGCGATGAGCACGTTTTTGTCATTGCTGGGCAGCTCAGGACCTCTGGTGCCTAGAAGGAGGGAAGCCACAGCTTTTAGACATTCAGGCCAAACTGACATTTGCAAGATGGGTTATAAGTAAAATGTTATTTACTATGTAGTGACTATGCCTCAAAGGTCTATTGTTATAGTAAGTATACCCATAATTATACTTTGTTTTGAGATTTTTTTTCTTTCCTGTTGGAGTTTTCTCTTTGCTTGTATTCACTATAGTTTCCCATGGTACTTGAGCATAGCTACACATATTCAGGCATGCCTTTTTGTTTTGCACTTTGGATTTCCCTGATGCTGGTGTAAGTATTTACTGCAGTAGTAGATCCCAGACAGAACTCTTTTTGTTATGTTGATCTGTATCGTGCCAAGTTCTGCAGCACTTTTTCATATCTTCTGTGCGTGTTTTTACCTTATTTTCACATTTTAATTATTTAAACTGCTGTTTTGATTCTGAACCAGGTTAACAAATTCAAAATTTGGTGTTTGTTTTGCAGGAGCTATTTGAAAGGTAGCCTGTTATCAAGTGGTGCTCTGATGGGAGCTGAAGAGCTAGATCGATATTTCCCTGATAGAAGAATTGGGATATATGTTGCCACATGGAATATGCAGGGCACCAAGGTAGGTAACTGTGAATGATTAAAAAAGACTTTGTCACCATTTTCTGTAGAGGCTGTGCATTTTGACTAACTGCTACCAATGAAAGTTATATGCTCCTGGACTACAGAGTAAGGGCACAAAAAACAAATATGCTGGTCTTTTTGACATTTGTGATGGTACATAAAACTTTTGTTTGAGAGTCTTAGATCACATCAAAAGTAGAGGTTGGTGTGATCTTGTAATGATGCTGTGAGGAGTAGCTTATCCCTTGGTCGTACCTAAACTAAGTTTAAACTGGCTAAAAATAGGTATCATTCCTGTTAAATATCTGGTTAACTGATCTGAAGTCATAGCATGTTCAGTAGTCATGGCAA
Source organism: Protopterus annectens (assembly GCF_019279795.1). Lineage (NCBI taxonomy): Eukaryota > Metazoa > Chordata > Ceratodontiformes > Protopteridae > Protopterus > Protopterus annectens. The sequence continues at coordinate 627,700,245 of NC_056750.1, read as the reverse complement.
AAGTAATGGCAAAAGAATGAAAAAAGCAAGTAGAGAGACTAAAAAAGCTGGTGTAACATCGGAAACATGAGACGACCTCATGGGGGACAAAATACTCAAAAAGACAGGACTCGTAGGAAAAACATTTGTGTTGCTGGAGTTCCTGAAAAAGAAGATGGTTCAGACTGTGTGATACACATGAAGGAGAAGTTATATACTAAAATTGTGCCTCTTTGCGGGTAAACGCTTCCAGTCCACAAAGGTCACTTTTTTGATAGAAAAACCATAACCTGTCTTTTAGTCTGCTCACTTTGAGTTGCTTTACAGTTTGGGCTTATGGAAGGTGCCCTAGATAGTGGCGTGTTATATCCTTGGCAGGACATAGGCCATTTAGCTAATGCTACTGCATTAGTGATCATTCGAACATCTGCAGTTATGATGAAGTTCAGCTTACACAATTGTGTACTTTCCTTGAGTTTGTGAATCCCTTGTTTTCTTTGCCAGTGGTTCTAAAGGTAAAGTAAATAACCAAGGTGAAAGGGAACACCCCTGTCTGTTTTGTCTGCTCAAACACAGCCTGTTTGGAGAGGAAGCCTTCCACCTTAACTTTTGCCTCCAGTCCATCTTGTATCATCATAATTAACCATTTTATTCTATTAGGGAACAAAAGATCTGAAGTAGTTAACTTCATTTGTGCATCAACCTCTGGGTCTTCGGATCCATATCGGATCCAAGCCGGCAGTTACCAACAGCATAGATCCGAGCTCCAAGCTCCTCCCCTACCCATAATCCCCTGCCAACCCTACCAGACCCCAGATCTAGTTTGCCGCGGTTTCATCCAGCAGCTCGATCACGAGGTTCCAGGCCTTAGCGTTTTTTTTGAGAAAATTTTACTGTTTTTTTCTCTCCCTTTTCTGTAATTTTAGTGTGCGTGTGTTGTGTACAGGTCCCTCTTTAGTTTTAAACCAGTCTGTTAACCTTCTTGATGGTTTTTCTTCCCCACCCTTGTTAGTGCGTTAGGGAGTGTGCTGTGTGTTGGGGCCTAACGTGTGTGTTTTCCTTTCAGTATGTCGGAGGCCCCAAAAGCTGTTTTGTCCAAGTGTACCGAGTGTGGCCATAAGCTATCCCCGGCAGATGGCCACACTCGGTGTGTGTTGTGCCTTGGGGTTGAACACCTGTCCTCAGGTTGCTCCATATGTGCGGCGTTCAACCCCAGGGCACTTAAGGACCGGAGGACTAAGCTGATCCTGGTGGGACTGCTGCCCCCGGACTCGGCTTCAGCCTCCGGTCCCACGGTGGCACCTGCTGCAGCTACTGCCACTCCTGCCTCCCTTCCCTTGGCCGGGACTCAACCTCCCACTTCGGGCCAGGAGGATAGGGAGTCCAGGAAAGAGAAGCGGAGGGAGAAGCACCACAAGCAGCGGACCGAGGCCTCTTCATCGGCCCTGCCGGCTAAGCGATCTTCTCCCTCCAGGACTTCCAAGCCCCCCCCCCTCGGATCCGGTCTCCTTGTTTTTCACCAGGACCGGAGGAGGCCCGGCCCTGTTGAGGTCATCGAGGCAGCACTCCCGTCCCGCCTCGGTGGCCTCATCCAGATCCATCCGAAGCCTGACGGACGCAGACTTGGACCGGATGATGAGAAGATTCCTCCAGGCCCAGCTGCAGATGGGAGTGCTCCTGCCTCCCCCCCTCCGGTGGGGGAGCTCGACCCCGTTTTTTTGCCCCAATCGCTCCTTCTCTGACCTGCTACCCGGGTTCGGAGTCTTCGGAGATGGGTAGCGTCGGCGCCAAGGAGGGTGTCGGCGCCGACAGTATCGGGTACTTCGGCGCCGACAATGCCCTCGAGTTTGTCGGGTACTTTTTCTTCGGATCCGAACTCTTGGAGCCGAGAGCTGAGCTTCGGATCTGAGGGTTTCAGTGTGCCTTCGGCTCTGCCCCGGTCGGAGCATACTGGACCTTCAGATCCGACTGTGTTGGCTCTGGCCCCGATCCACCCGTCGGATCCAAGGGAGGGTCTGCTCTCTCATCCCAGAGAGAGCGGCTCTCCTTCGGCATTCGACGTAGTGGAGATGGTCCTGTCGAGGGATTCCAGACCCCCGGCCTTGGCTACATCTCCACCCTGCACTCCATCTCAGATGGGTCCGACTTCCATCAGCCAGTCCCAGGGACAGCCTGCTCCGACGTCCCAGGTCGTTCCATTGGAACATGATGTTGCTGGTGAGGTCTCCTCGGACGGCTCCCCCGAGGAGGTTCCTCACAAGCACAAGTGCAAAAGGAGGCACTTGGACTCCCCTGAGTCCTTGACCGAGGACACAGATTTGGAGGAAGGGGAAGGTTCCCCAAGATCACCCCCCGAGGACGTCTCATTTGGAGACATCATGGAGATGCTCAGGATTAAGGGGGGGGGTGGTCTGCCCCAAAGCCTACCTCGGATGAATCTGTGTTCCTGGAGGCGTTTGAAGCAGGCCCGTCTACCTCTTGGGTGTCCCCTCCAGCCGACCCCCTGGTAGATCTGATCACTAACAGGCCGTGGAAGGAGCAGGACACTGTGGAGCCAGTCCCAAAAAGACCTGATAAGATACTCAGTCCACCCTTTGACAGATCACACTGGAGTAAGGGAACCCCTGTAGATGCCATGTTGGTGGCGGCAACCACTAAAAGGGAATTAGCCCAGGAGAGTCCCTCTGTCCATCCTCCAGACAAGGAGTCTCAGTCGATGGATTGCTTAGGGAAGTGGGTATTTAGTTCAGCTACCTTCTCAGTGAGGTCACTGGACTACATGGTACATGTCATACGACTGCAGCAAGACCTTTTCAAAGAGTACGCCGCGTCGCCCCTGGAGACCATGTCGGCGGAGGACAAACAGTTGTACTCTTCCCGAATGGCCACTCTTAGGTCTATTTCATACACCTCTATGCGGCTACTGTCCCACGCCATGGAAGGGGCCGCTAGAGCTAGCGGAGCAGGCGTCGTTATGAGGTGACAGGCCTGGCTCTGCCACTGTGATTTCGCGGAACCCTTTAAGGCGTCTTTCGCTAATGCCCCTTTCGATGGTTCTGCCCTGTTTGGCAAAACCGTACGCGATACCTTTGTCCAGAGCGAGAAGGATGGGAAGACGTCTGCCATCGGAGTCCGCTTCTCTGCTCCCCAGAGGTCCTTTTCCAAGAACCAAAAGGGACAGAAGAAGATGTGGTTCCAGAAGTCACAACAGCCCAGTTTCGCTCTGGACCCCCAGTCCTTCCGCGGTAGAGGAGGACAGTGTGGACGCCGCCCTAGAGGCAGAGGGGTCCTGAAGAACTTTGGGTCCAGAGAACCATTCTCTGACCGGTCCACGCAACAGCCCTGAAGGGTTGCCCGACTGCTTCACTCTGGAGGCAGTCGGGGGGGCACTTCTCGAGGCACCTAGCAGCATGGGAGTCCATCACGACCGACCGCTGGGTGCTTCACATCATATCCAGAGGTTTCCAGATCCCATTCTCTCATTTCCCTCGCAGTCCCAGACACCTCCCCGATGTCCCACCCGAGCAGAGGGAGGCCGCAGCTGCGGAAATCCAGTGGCTGCTAGAAAAAAGCACGTCCCCAGACCAGTACGGATCAGGCTTTTACTCCAGGTTCTTCTTGGTGCCAGAAAAGACAGGGGATTCAGACCGATCCTTGACCTATCCCTCTTGAACCTGTCAGTAACCAAGGAAAAGTTCCGGATGGTCACGCTTCAATCCGTTCTCCCCCTCTTGCGGGAGAATAACTGGATGTGCTCTATAGACCTCAAAGATGTGTACTACCACATTTTGATGGACAGACGATCCAGGAGGTTTCTCCGCTTCTGGCTAGGAGCCAGCCATTACCAATTCAGGGCCCTTCCCTTTGGTCTCACCACAGCCCCCAGGGTGTTCACCAAAGTTCTGTCGGTGATAGCAGCCCACCTGCGACTGCAGGGCATTCAGGTTTTCCCATACCTGGATGACTGGCTCCTGACCGCCCCCACAAGGCATCTACTCTGTGCAGCCAGAAACTCCTTTCTTCACCTAGCAACCCGGCTGGGGATCACTATCAACATAGAGAAATCTTCCCTTTCTCCAACTCAAACCATAGATTTCATCGGAGCCAGGTTGGACACAAACAGGCATCTAGCCCTCTTAACTTCAGACAGAGTGCGGACTTTAAGACTCCATGTGCGGGCCATCCTCCTACCCCAGCGGAATTGGTCCTGAGGGCTTTGGGTTCGATGGCGGCCACCATCAACTTATTGCCAATGGCGCATCTGAACATGAGAGTCCTGCAATGGACTCTCCAAGTTCAATGGTCTTTTCTGCAATTCCCCCTGTACCACCCTATTCCCCTCAGCAGGGTTTGCAGGAAGGCCCTCTTATGGTGGCTCCAATCCCCGGATCTCCAGAAGGGGCGCCCCCTTTTCTATGTCCACTCCCCTAACCACAGTGACCACGGATGCCTCTCGTCTTGGGTGGGGGGGCATTGTGCGGGCAGGACAGTCCAAGGCACGTGGAACAGCACGGAGACCTCTCTGCATATCATTGTCCTAGAGATGAGGGCGGTGCTTTTGGCGTTGCAAGCACTACAGAGCCTTCTTCCTGTAGGAACGATTGCAGTCCAGACGGACAACATGGCAGTGGTCTGGTACATCAACAAACAGGGAGGAACCAGGTCTTATCCCCTTTGTCGAGAGGCCGTGAGAGTGTGGGAATGGGCGATTTCCACCAACCACTTTCTCATAGCAATGCACATTCCAGGACGGTCCAACATTTTAGCAGACAAGTTGAGTCACACAATCCTCTCACCGTACGAGTGGTTTCTGAACCCAGAAGTAGCGAAGCAGATATTCTCCACTTGAGGTCAACCTTGTTGCGATCTTTTCGCCTCTCCTTCAAATGTGAAATGCAACGACTACTTCGCTCTAATTCCCCCACCAGGGGAATCCCCATGAGACGCTCTGGTGCATGCTTGGCCCCCTGGTCTCCTTTATGCTTATCCTCCTCTTCCGCTGATGTTGAAGTTTCTACAGAAAGCCAGATGGTTGTGGAACAAGATAATCCTCATTGCCCCATTCTGGCCTCGCCAGGCTTGGTTCCCGTATCTTTGGTCTCACCTAGTGAATCCTCCCTGGATTCCGGATCCCATTCTGGATCTCATATCCCATCCATTGGATCTTCCGACCCCGAACCTGGACAACCTCAAGCTCATGGCTTGGTTGATCCAGTTCCAAGGTTAGCTAGGACTCCCGGTATCTCTTCCCAGGTCAAAGCTATTCTGGTGGCGGCGCATAAGCCATCCACCAGAAAGGTCTATATTAGCAAATGGAAACGTTTTTCTATTTGGGCGGAACACAGAGATTTAGATCCTTTCAGAGCTCCATTGCCTGCGATGTTAGATTTCCTTTCTGGACTCTTCGATCAGGGTGCCAGCTCCTCTACAGTCAAGGTTCAATTGGCGGCCATCTCTCATTACCACGTAGGAAGTGACCTTGGACCATTGATCTCCTCTAAGTTATGCAAGGCCTTTCTGAAGGGTACTTTCCTACTCAGACCCCCGGTGAAGGAAGCAGTCCCTCCTTGGGACTTAACTTTGGTATTGCAGGCACTTACAGCCCCCCCTTTGAACCTGCAGCTTCAGTAGATCTAAAATTTTTATCATGGAAAACTGCCTTTCTTGTAGCTATCACCTCAGCTCGAAGGGTTTCCGAACTTCATGCCCTTTGTGCAAAACCACCTTATTTGTCCTTCCACAAAGGCAGAGTCTACCTCAGGACTAATCCCTCCTTTCTTCCAAAAATTGCATCCGAATCGAATATTAATCAGTCCATTAACCTACCAGTTTTTTTCCCCAACTACCATAACAAAGAGGAGTATAAGTTACATTCGTTGGACATGCACAGACAACTGTGCTTTTATTTACACGGAACAGCTGGTCATAGGCAATCAGATCACTTGTTCGTTTCCTTTGCCAAATTTAACTTAGGAAAGGCTGTTTCTAAAGTCACACTGTCCAGATGGATTTCTCAGTGTATTCTGTTGGCATATGAAAGTACTGTCGGCCCGCACCTCTAGGAGTCCATGCCCACTCTACCCGGTCTATCTGTACCACGGCGGCCTTTCGTTCTAGACTCTCATTGGATGATATCTGCTCAGCAGCAACATGGGCTTCGTCTCATACCTTCATTAATCACTACAAGCTGGATATTGTCTCCAGAGGGAGAGCATCCTTTGGCTCTGCAGTGCTCCGGAACATCCTTCCTTGAGGACCGCCCAAGAATTAGGTAGCTGGGGACTCTGTCCCCATAGGTTGATGCACAAATGAAGTTAACTACTTCAGATTAAAAAATTATGTACTCACCATAACGTTCCATCAGAGTAGGTAAACTTAATTTGTCAGCAACCGACCCCCCTCCGTCCCCCTGACCTTCAGATGTTCGAGATGTTACTTTCCTTATGGCAAGGGTATGTAGCTAGTTTTGTGGGTGATTTTTGTATGCTTATCTAGTTGTGGGCAAACTCTATTTGAGGTCAGGTAGGGTTGGCAGGGGATTATGGGTAGGGGGAGGAGCTTGGAGCTCGGATCTATGCTGTTGGAAACTGCCGGCTCGGATCCGATATGGATCCGAAGTGCTCAGATGGAACGTTATGGAGAGTGCATAACTTCTTATTTTATCCTTGCTGTGCTCATAAAGTCACAGCTGACTCTCTGGAATGCTTTTCCTGTATCACCCACAGTAATGGGCTTTTCCTGTACCTTGCTTCCCTCTGCATCATCAGTGTTCTATTAATGTTGTCAGATATTTGCCTCCCCTCCACAAAACCACACTGATCTATATCTGTTGATGTTGTCAACCACTTTGCCATTCGCTTATCTAGTATAGACATAAACATTTTATCACAGTTTAATATTAAAATAGAGCTATATGAAGCAGAGTCTGAACAGCTTTTGACCAACTCTTCCAAGTTGCTGGCACTAACCCTCCCCATACTTTTTTGAAATATTGTTAAACAAAACCTTCCAGATCTTTGACTTTCACTCCGACTTCTACACAAATACAATCTGTGTATGGAGACTGTGCTGTTGATTGATTATACATCGCCATTTTGATCGCATCTCTTCCTGTCTTAGTTATTATTTGTTGAGCCTCATCTTCTAATAACCCTGATTTAATTAAGTATTCGTAAATATTTCACTGTGCGCCTTTTCTTGCATTCCACATTCCTCTCTACAAATGTTCATTAAAATATCTCTGACATTATTGGATCTCTGGTTATTTTTCTTGTTAGAGGCTCCCTACATTTGGCAACAGCACTTTCTCCCCCCCTTTTTTTTTTTTTTTTTTAGCCAAAGTTGTGCAAAATGTTTTGTGCTCTTATTGTGCAGTACTTTGACTTTTGTCAACCTCTAAGTAATTTCTTTAATTTTTGTTTCATGTTTTTTTTTTTCTCTCTTGTTTTTAAAATCCATTTGCATTCATTTTATCCACTCGCTAGCTTTTCCTTGTAAAGAAATTTGTATCTTTCTGTAATAACTCATTTTTAAACACCTTTATTGAATTATCAGTTGTGACACGGCAAACTTGCATGTTTCATAAAAGTAATCAAACCATATTAACAAGTTCACATTTACAAACGCAATAATTCACATCCATTGTCATATTTCATATAAGCTAATAAATATTACATACATTATTCAGTTACTGCCTTCTCTTAAACCTCATTCCTCCTGCAAAACATTTTTCTGCATGTATTGTGCCCACCACAACTTCCATTTTTTTCTATGTAATTTATTTCTGCTTTTTCACTTCTTATTCTTTTGGCTGTGTTACAATGCTCACTACTTCTGTTATAGCTGGTTTAGACTTTGATTTCCATTTTCTTGCAATTGCTTTTTTGGCAGCCACCAGAATTAAACTTAATGAGGCATTACTTATGTCTAGGCAATTCAGATCCTGGATCCCAGCTCAAAAAGTCATTTCCTGAGTTGCATTCATTTGCTCAAGTATTACTGACAGCCTACTATGTAGGGAATTAATAAAGTCTGCCAACTCATTATACTAACCAAACATATGATGTTAAGTTGTCCATCTCGCCTTCGTTCTTGCTGTTTGGGTTTGGGTCCGACTTGGCCATCTTCTATAGCTCGAGAGCTGTTTACTGGCTCGAGGCTACCCCTTATCCCAGAATGCCCAGCATCAGCTACCCAGATCTCGTTTGCCACTTCAGCTGCGAGGTTGCTTCATTACTGGCTCAGGCTTAGTATAGATTTTTCTATTATTATATTTGTTGTTTATGCTTAAAAAAAATTGTCAAGTTTTTTTGTCATGTTTTTGTCTATATATTACTTTATCCCTTATCGCTTCTTGTGTGCTGTAGCTTTGTTGGCCGTTGCTCCATAACTCGCAGGCCTTCTGTTTCCCCTGAACTTGTTTAAATTAGAGAGTTCTCCCCCTCCCCCCTCTTAGGACAGCCATTTAAATTAGAGGCTCTCCTTTCTGTTCCTTAACTGTAAAAAAAAAAAAAAAAAAAAACTATTTGTTTCTTAGTTTTGTAGTATAGCTTTTTCTTATTGTTGTTGTGGTTGTTGTTAGTAAAAATGTCTAAAGGTACCAAGGTATCTGGCTTCAAAAAGTGTGACTCATGCTGTCAGAAAATGTCACTGACAGATGGGCACACTAGTTGTGTATATTGTTTGGGCGCTGTTCCCCTGCAGGACTCCTGTTCTGTATGTCATGCTTTTAGTCCAAGGGTCCTGCAGGAGCACAAAAACAAATTAATTCTTCGGGGATTATTGAAGCCTCAGGATTCTCCGGCTAAAAGTACACAGCCAGCGAAATCCCCTAAATGTCCTTCAAGGATGCATCTGCAGTCATAACAAATGGGTTGTCCTGCCTCAGGCAGCCCTTCGGTCGGCCGGATTCCAAAATCTGGGTCTGGCCTCGGCTGATGTCGCACCTTCCCCGACGTCAGAGCTTCTGGGGTATAAAGGCATCAGCCGACGCCATTTTCCTCAGTCTTTCTTGCCGCGCGGTGCCCGAAGCAGAAGCTGTTCGCAAGTGCCGGTCGGTCAGATCCAGAGATTTCAGCTACGAAGACTTCTAAAAAAGCTAAGTACCTCGTTGGGGACTCTTTCTTGCCTCAGCCGATGTCAGACAAAGTAAATAATTGTTTAACTTGTGGGAAACAAATACCTCATAAGGATTTCCATTCTTACTGCCTTCCTTGCTTAGGCCCAGACCACGACGTATCAGCTTGTTTAGCCTGTGCCTCCTTCAACCGACGGACTCTTAGACGTCGGTCGGAGTTTGCAGAAGAGTTTTTTGGATCCGCTTTTGCATATAAAATGCCGTCTGAGACTCCGACTAGACATAAGGCCAAAAAACGCAAGGAAAAGGACCGACACTCGTGGCCCGCGGTTTCGGCTGAAACCACGGTTAGGCCTACCGCAAGTGTCTCGGTTTCGGCTGAAACCGAGTCCTCGGTTCTTACTTCTGCCGAAATCATACCTCCAACAACCGAGGCCAGAGAGGACCCCGGCTGAGTCGGCTTCAGAAATCCCTACCGAAGAAGCAAGCGCACAAGAATTGTCCGACACCATTCCATTGGACATTTCTACACCTGCACGTGGGGCAGCTAGGCCCCCTGCTTCTATGTCTATTAAGGCCTTCTCCAGGGCTAAAGCTGCCAAAATTTCAAAAGCTTTACCTGCCAAATCTACTTCTCAGAGACCTTCCTCAAGTTCTCAGATTCTCAGCCTTGCTGAGGACCTTATATCTTTGATTAGGGGTTCCCAACCTCACCCAGACAGGGCCTCCCACCCTCCTCCTGACAAAAGGCCTAGGACTGAACCCCCTGAACCTCTCTCCTCTGATTACTCCTCGGATGGATCTGATTTATCAGACCATCAGGAAGGGGCATATTCGCCTTATGAGGATTCAGATGCAGAAGACTCTATTCCTTCTGCTTCCCCTCCTGAAGAATTTTCCTTTGGGGAGACTTTGCACTCAATGAGGGAACACTTTCAATGGCAGGGTCAGGATTTTTCTGATTCTAGAAAAAGATTAAGGACATTTTTACATTTGCCCCAGCATAGGCCTTTAGCCATACCACCTGTGCTGACTGTAGTTGATGATGCGTATAATGATGTCAGTTCTGCCCCTGATTCTCTTCCCCCGGCCCCTGCCAAACCTGACAGATATTACAGGGTCCCGGATTCCCACTTCCACTTGTATAAAGCCCATGCTGCAGACCCAGAAACTATTTCTCAGGGCCCAAAAGGTGTTGGAGCTGCCACTGCCAAAAACCCCCTACCCTCTGAAAGAGAGTCAAGAGCATTAGAGAGATGGGGTAAAAAGGTTTATACATCTGCTACTCTTTCTGCCAGGGCATTAAACTGTCAATTCCATATGATACAGTACCAGGAATATTTGTTAGATCAGCTGAATAAAAAGCTTTCTTCTCCTGAACCTTTAGACCGTAAGTCCCTTCAGGATTTGGTACACAACTCTCAGCAGGTCAGTAATCATTTCTTAAAATGTGGCTATGATGCACTGGAGGCTTCATTTAGATCAGCTATGACTGGGGCAGTAATTCGGAGGCATGCCTGGCTAAAAGAGCAATCCTTGCCAGACCATGTCAAGGCTAAACTCCTAGATGCTCCAATGGAGAAACAAAGTTTGTTTGGCTCCCCTGCACAGGAGATTCTAAAGAAAGTGGAAGAAAAAGCAAAATCTGTGCAAACAGTAAAGGATTTTCTGCAGGTTCAACCTCCGAGGTTCAGCAGAAACTGGCCTTCAAAGAATTGGTCCTTTCCAGACACCTCCAGAGCACAGAGAGGCAGGAATAGATGCCCAAGAGGCAGAGGTCAATCAAAGGGTGCCTACAGGGGTCGTCAGTGGCAACCTGCCAACCAGAGGAGTAGTGCCACAGCTGCAACTACAACCACTTCCACAGGACAGACACAATGACTTGACTCTGATTCCGCCTACCAGGGAACAACTGGAAGCACCCTTGGGCGGAAAGCTGGCTTTATTCTCGAAAAACTGGCATTGCATTTCAAAAGACACATGGACATTGCAAACGATAGACAAAGGATACAGGTTTCACTTCCACACTTTACCAAAAAGGAGCGGAATGCCAAACCTTCCACCAAACCAGAAGCCAGAGGCTTTAAGACAAATCAACAATTTACTTCAGATGAAAGCGATAGAAAGGGTACCATCTATGGAACAAGGCCAAGGATTTTACTCCAGACTATTCCTTGTACCAAGAAAAGAAAACCAATGGAGGCCTATTCTCGACTTGTCCGCACTAAACACATATCTCATTGTGCCAAAATTCAAAATGCTGACCCTACAGCAACTTCTTCCCATGTTGGGCAAGGAGTCTTGGCTGGTGACTCTAGATCTCAAGGAGGCATACCTGCACGTCCCTATACGACCAGATTGCAGAAGACACCTCAGATTTCTTGCAGGATCAGAGCATTATCAATTCTCAGCATTGCCCTTTGGCTTATCTACTGCGCCCAGAGTATTCACGAAATGCCTGGCATCAGTAATTGCACATTGCAGGCTTCAGGGAATTCAAATCTACCCATACCTGGATGACTGCCTAATACAAGCGGACAACAAGACAAAACTAATAAAGGATTTGGCCTATGTCATACACCTGTTACAGGCCTTGGGATACACAGTCAACATCCAGAAGTCAAGACTAGTGCCATCCCAAAGGATAACCTTTTTGGGTGCGGATCTGGACACAATAACTCAGATGGCTTTTCTCACAGAAGAAAAACAAAAGCAACTCCCAGACTACTTCATGGCTTTGACAAGACAAGCTCAGCTTACTGCAAGGAAAGTCCTGCAGGCCCTGGGTAACATGGCATCCTGCATAATCTTGATCCCGCATGCCAGGCTGCATATGAGGAAATTACAATGGTACCTAAGGAATGTATGGTCTCAACACAGGCACAGTCTAGAAACCATGATACCAATCATTCCATGCCTGAAAAAGGAATTCCTGTGGTGGGCTCAGGCCTGCCAGTCCAACAGAGGGTTGCCTTTCAACAAACCACAACCAAGGCAGACCATCACCACGGACACCTCAGACCTAGGATGGGGAGCACACATGGAGGACAAGTGTATCCAAGGCCTGTGGTCTCAAGACCAGCTAAATTGCACATAAACCTAAAGGAGATGCTGGCAGTGAAGCATGCAATCGAGGCATTCAAATCATTCCTCCAGCAAAGACATCTGCTGATAAGGACAGACAATACCACAGTCATGTGGTACATAAACAAACAGGGAGGCACGCATTCCTACCCTCTATGCCGGATGGCAATGAATCTGTGGAGTGGAACCTAGGCCTGAATCTCAACATCCAGCTGCAGGCCAAATTCGTACCAGGAAAAGAGAATTCACTAGCATACAGCTTAAGCAGAACTACCACGGATGCTCATGAATGGATGCTGCATCCAGACATCTTCAAACTCATAACAAACAAATGGGGAATGCCAGAGATAGACCTGTTCGCCTCCCCACTCAACCACCAACTGAAGAAATTCTGCTCAAGGATATACCACCCACAAGCCTGGAGGGTGGACTCTCTCTCTTTCGGGCTGGAATGCCCTAACAGTGTATGCATTTCCACCTCTCCCATTGATGTACAAAGTTCTACTGAAGATCAGGGAGGAACAGCCAAAGGTGATACTAATAGCTCCAGACTGGCCAAGGCAGCACTGGTATCCGCTACTGAGAAGCATGTCTCGGGTGAACTCATGGCCTCTACCCCTATGGCCTCTTCTTCTAACGCAGAACAACTTCAAGACCCTGCATCCAAACTTAAAAACACTGCAGCTAACTGCCTGGAAAATTGTTTAAAACAAAACCAAACTGTCTTATCTCAGAGGGTCAAGGACATTATCCTGGAGGCTCGCAGACCCTCCACAAGGAAGACATACTCAGCTAAATGGAAGAGATTCCTCATTTGGAGCACATCAAAGGGTACAGATGTCACACTGGCAAACCTAGCACACATCCTAGAATACTTAGCAGAACTGTTCCACAATGGCCTGTCCTATTCTTCCATTAAGATTCATGCTTCAGCAATTTCAGCAGAGTACAATATGGATCCTCCTATCTTCTCTCACCCTCTCCTCAGACAATTTTTAAGAGGGATCAAAAATGTAAAACCTCCAAGGAGACCCCCTCTGCCTGCATGGGATCTCAGTTTTGTGCTGGAAAAATTAACACTACCCCCTTTTGAACCAGCAGCATCAGCAGACTTCCAGTTCTTATCTTGGAAAACCGCTTTCCTTCTGGCAATCACTTCAGCAAGAAGAGTATCCGTTAATGGCAGTGCAGCCTTTCCTTATTTTTCACCAGGATAGAGTGTCTCTGAGAACCAATCCTACTTTCATGCCAAAGGTGGTATCCAGGGTATCCTTGAACCAAGCTATTCATTTGCCTACGTTCTTCCCTAACCCACAGAACAAGGGGGAAAAACTATTGCACACCTTGGATGTACACAGACAACTATGCTACTATCTGGAAATAACTAAAACCAGCAGAAAAACTGACCAACTTTTTGTAGCATATGCAACTGGAGTGCAAGGAAAAGTAATTTCCAAACAGACAAGTTCAAAATGGATAGGAAATTGCATTCGCTTTTGCTACTCTTTTCATGGAAAGACAGCTCCTGAAAATATCAGGCCTCATTCCACAAGAGCCACAGCCACCACTACAGCTTTCCTATGAGGGGTGGCTACCGAGGACATTTTAGAAGCTGCTACTTGGAGCTCCGTGCATACATTTGCCAAGCATTACAATCTACCTTTATACTCCAGATCCCGAGCAGGTTTTGCAACTGCAGTTTTACAGGGGATCTTAACTACACCATCCTTATCTTAGTACCTCCTCCCCCAGTTTGGCTATGGTATTCTACCCATTTGTTATGACTGCAGATGCATCCTTGAAGGACATAGTACAGTTTTATACCTACCATAAATGTAGATGTCCGATAGGTATGCATCTGCAGTCAGGATTACCCACCCTCCTTCCCCTCTGTGGTATTCCTAGGGTGCTTACCCCTCTTTCAGCTAGCTGGGGGAATCTATTATGGTGTATTTGTTTGTATGTATATATGTATATATATATTGTTTGCTACTGTTTGGAATTTTCAACATTTATCCAAATTTAGCCTTCCTAGAGGGCACCTGGCATCTGGGGCAAGAAACACTGAGGAAAATGGCGTTGGCTGATGCCTTTATAACCCAGAAGCTCTGACGTTGGGGAAGGTGTGACAGCCGAGGCCAGACCCAGACTTTGGAATCCGGCCGACCGAAGGGCTGCCTGAGGCAGGACAACCCATTTGTTATGACTGCAGATGCATACCTATCGGACATCTACATTTATGGTAGGTACAAAACTGTACTGTCTGTCAAGCCGTTGGCTCCACCTTTGGAGCCGACTTCTTTACTTGACCAACCAAGTATGTCGGTGCTGGCTGGCACCGACAAGGCAACTCCTCCGTCGGCTCCATCTGCTATTTCGGAGCCATCTCGGAGCCATAAGAGACTGAGGTTTCCATCCTTGTAGTCCATCCACTCTGCACCTCAGTCATCCTTGTTACAGAGTGAATGTAGCCATCATTCTTCCCACTCCTCTCGATTATCACATCATGATGTGGAGAGAGTAGTAAGTAGGTTGCTTAAGTCACAGGCACTGGCAAAAATTCTGTCCATCCCACCTCAACAGGTATCGGCTCCAACTGCCTCTATTTCTGTTGCTCCTCCGACTACATTTAGCTCAGAGCCAGAGACCATGGATCGGCAGGTGGTAGAACCGTTGGCGCCGATCATCTCTCCTTCTGTTCCGACGTCGGCTCCAAATACCTCGATCTCGGCGCCGAGGCTCTCTTGTTGGCTCCGAGGGGGAGTGGCTTTGGACCTTTGTCCGACCCCGTTATCCTCCTCAGAGCTTCGGCGCAGGTGAGCTCAGCTCCAACATCGGCCTCGGAGCCGTCACCCTTGACACGGAGAAAGACTCCTGTTTCTTCGGAGCCGGAGCTTTCTCTGCCTAGAGGTAGAGATGCCTTCAAGGTCATGCGGAGTGTGCTGTCCCCTGAGACAGCTTTACTGTTAGCTCCATCGGCTCCTCCCCCTGTGGTGTCTGTTCCAACCTCTACTCCTCCTCCACACCCCAAGCGTAGGGAACCTATGCCCTAGGACACCCCATTGGGTGATCCTTCTTTTTCTGAAGCCTCTCCTGATCACTCAGAAGAGCCTCCCCGGAAGACGAAGTGCAAGAAGAAGCACATAAACTCCCCTGAGTCTGTCACTTCAGATAAGACATAGATGAATCGGAAGGGTCCCCAAGATCCCCCTATGAAGATGTTTCCTTTTCGGGCATCCTTGAAATGCTTAGACAGAGGAGGGACTTGGACTTCCCTACCCCCTACCGAGGATGAGTCTGTATACCTGGATGCATTCAGTTCCCGACCTTCCACTTCCTGGGTATCTCCTCCTTTCGATCCACTCATGTCTGTAGTGGCTCAAAAGGCTTGGTCAGCTCCAGATTCTGTGGAACCTACTCCGAGGAGACCAAACAAATTTATTACAGCCCACCAGGACAAACAATTCATCTCCTAAGGTGTGCCCGTTGATGCCATGGTGGTAGCAGCAGCCACCAAGAAATAGTTAGCAGAAACCTCTTCATCTGTTCATCCACCAAACAGAGAGTCTCGGACGATGGACAGATATGGAAAGCGAATGTTTGCTTCAGTGACCTTTTCAATGAGGTCCCTGAACTATCTATGCCATTTTACACGTCTTCAAAGGGATCGCCTGAAAGAGCTTGGAGATGCCCTTCAAGATTCTACATTTGAGGGAGCACCAGCAAAAGTAGCTTCTCATCTTGCGACTCTTAATTCCATAGTCAACTCCTCCATGAGGCTGATTTCCTATGCAGCCGATGGAGCGAGCAGAGCAGCAGGGACAGGTGTGGCTCTCAGGAGACATGCTTGGATGCGGCTGTGTCAGTTTGCGGAACCCTTTCGAATGTCCTTCACCAATACTCCCTTTGATGGATTCTTTCTCTTTGGGCCTCGGGTGAAAGACATGCTGACAGGTGTGAGCAGGAAGGCAAGACTCTCTCTGCCATGAGAGCCCATTTTTCCACCCCTTCCAGACCTTATCCCAAGGGTCAGAAGAGCAGAAAGATGTGGTTCTGAAAATCCCAGGGACCCTTGCCTGACACACGTGGTGACTTTCCCCCCAGGGGCAGAGGGGGAAACAACAATAACAGACACCGCCCTCGTGGCAGAGGGGGACCGCAAAACCAGGGTGACAGAGAAACCTTCTCTGCTAAGCCCTTCCAGCATCCCTGAAGGGTTGCCCAACTGCTCACCTCTGGAGGCAGTCGGGGGAAAACTTTCGCTGTACCCAAAAGCCTGGCAAAATATAACAAGAGACAGATGGGTACTATCCAATGTGATAGTGTTCAATCTACTGCTGTTCTTCTTACACAGTTCGTGCATCCTCGGTCCGCTCCGTGTCAGCTCCCAGAAGCTCTGCATCGAAAAGCTCTAAGAGATACAATACCCACAATCCCCTCTACCTTACCTTTACCTCTAGTTTAGCCTCTGCTGCGCTCGGAGCCGCTGAGCTAGCTCTGAGCATCTTTAAGTTAAGATATAACTTATTTTTATATTTTACAGTGTCTCCATCCATTCCTCCTCCGAGACCTGTTCAGTCTTTGGGAGCCGGAGAGGATGATTCTGACGCCGAGCACCAGTGTCTCAGCCACCCCTGGCCCCCCCCCCTTCCTCGGAGGCTTCTGATGCTCCCCAAGAAGAAGTAGGAAAAGGAAAAAGATTGTGTATTCTTGGATTCTCCATAAGTCCACAAGAATCCGATACTGACTTAGATGATAGAAGTCCCTAAGTCACCGACAAGACCTACTTAACAAAGGGAGTTCAGTGGGCTATGGTGGGTGGCAGCGCCCACGAAAAGAGAGATGTCGATTTCCTTTCTCATCTGTCATCCCCCCAAAGAAGATTGGACTATGGACAGGTAACTATTTGACCCATTTTACACGCCTCTACAGAGGGATCTCAAAGAGTTACAATCCTGGATGCGCTTGTTCATTCTTGGGAAAAGCCTTCAAGTCCTTTACTTACTAACTTCCCCATTTGCCACTGCCTTCTTTGGCCCAAAAAAGGATTTAGTTCCAAAGAAAACAGGGGGACTGGAGGCCCATCCTGACCACTAAAACCCCTCAATACCAAGAAAAGAAAAAAATCATGGGTCACGCTTTCAATCATCCTTCCATTCAGAAGGGCGACTGACTGGATGTGCTCAATAGATCTCCTTGGTCTGACCTCAGCCCCAGGGGTCTTCACCAAATGCATGGCAGTGGTAGCGCTCCTTGAGGCGCCAAGGATTCAGGGTGTTTCCATCTGGATCTGATGACTGGCCTTTCTGCCACCACCCAGCCAACCAACTATTAGAGACCAGAGACTATACTCTTGTGTTGTGTGTTCACTTTCCGTGAAACGGAAAAAATGCTTAATTCAACCATCAGCCATCACAGAGCTTCTTGTTCATAAGAGGCGGAATTAAACACCGTCTAAGACTAAGGATACTATCACTTCAGACTCACATACGTCTTTCTTCTCTGTCCAGGAAATCTCCAGCAAAACTGGTACTGAAGGTTTGGGACTCATGTCAGCTTCTCTTATTACCCAACTTACATGGGAAGGCTATGAGAATCTCTAGTCATATACTGTTTACTGTTCCAATCATTCCAACAACTACCTCTAACACCACGACACACTATAACCATTACATAACACTAACATGGTGGCCAGTGGCTTCACCTTTGGCACCTTTCCAAGAGACCATTTGTGCTACGCCTGACGCCAGCAGTTACGCACGCCTTTCCCTGATAGGGTGGGGCATACTCGGGGACAGACACAGGAAGGCAAGATGGACCAATTTGGAGTACAATCTAACCTGTACATCTAAGTTTGAGGCAGTGTTTCAGCGTTACAGCTTTTTCCCTCCTTTTCTTGGGAACTATTGCAGTTCAGCTCAGACAAGACAACTTGGGTCTGGTACATCAACAACCAAGGAACAAAGTCCTATTAAGGCCTATTAGCTATGCAGGGAGGCCTGGCAATGGGCGAGGTGGCGGTCAAGCACGGGTCGCTTCTCCTAGGTCATCACATCCCATGGCAACGCGACATGGCTGATACATCCAGGGTCATTACGCCGCAGTGCAGTGGTAGTGCAGTTTTTCGCCTTCCTGGATCTGTTTCGTCTCAATGAGAACGCCAAATGCGGAGCTACTTTGCCTATATTACCTCCCAGGAAGTCCCCAGGGGGACGATCTGATTTGATTGGCCCCCCTCGTCACGCATTTCCTCCTTTCCCCTGATATCAAAGTTTCTCCAGAAAGCCAGAAACCTACACAGGACAATAATCCTCCTCCATTGCCCTGGCCTCATCAAATTTGGTTTCTTCTCCTTCCTGAAAACACACTGTTCTGGACCCCGACTGATCCTGGACACAGAGCCAGATCTATTGACTCACTGGCCAGGGGCTCATCTCCTCCTCCATCCCAGCCCTTTGGCTGCTCACTCTCCACCCCCACTTAGCCAGGGTCTGATCTTCTTTTCGTTCAGTTCGAATATGGTCATGGCTAAGCTTCCTTTGAATAAAATATTAGAGTTTTTTAACGGACTTGTTTCATCAGGGTGCTTCTCCTGCCACACTAAGAGTTCAATTGCTGCCATCTCCTCAATTTCCATGTGGAATCTGGGGGGCTCCTGTTATGGCCCACAGACTTTGTAAGCCTTTTTAAAGGAGTTTTTCATATTAGACCACCATTAGATCTCTCCTACGCCCCCTTGGAGTTGTTGTTATCTAAATTAATGTTAATCAAACTCTTTTACACAAACCCAAAGACATTCCACACAAAGGTCAGTATCTCTCTCTCTTCTCAACACAGCCGCCTACCACTAGCGCTATTTGTGTGCTACTGCTACTTGGTAAGCCACACATACATTCATTCAATACTTATAAGGTAGAGGTTTCTAGGGGGACAGGAGCAGCCTGTCTCCATTCTGTGCTCAAGAAGAAGTTCCCGTGAGTTCCTCGGAACAAAAAGGACGCTAGGGGACGCTACCCATGTGTAAGAACAAGCGAACACTAATCACATATAGAAGCTATGTCCTTACCATAACGTGTGGAGTGTTCATCTCCCTTTGTGTCTACATTCCCCCCCCCTCGCCCTTAAGAAGAGCGTTCTTTTTTTGCCTGTGGCCCTGTATTCTGCTGCTTCTTTTGCAGATTGTGTGTGTATATTGACATGTATATATATGTGTATGTCTCTGTATATATGTTTATATATAGACTCTTAGTTCTGTGCATATGTGATGTAAGCATGAGTGTGTTCTCTCTAGAGAGCAACTGGTTTGCTTAACCAGATCTGAGGTAAGTAAAGGGGGGGAGGATTGTGGGTATTTGATCTCGATCGCTTCTCATCGAGAGCAGTGTACTTACCGGAGGATACGGGATCGCCCAACCCATGTGTAAGAACAAAGGCTTAGATGAACACGCCACATGGATGGTATTTATATCTGGAGGTTACAAAATCCCCTTCCATCAATCTCCCACAGAACCAAAAAAGCCCATCCCAGTCCCCTTCCATCAATCTCCCATAGAATCAAAAAAGCCCATCCTAGATGTCCCACCCAATTTAAGGGATCAAGCAGTCACAAAAGTTTCAAGACTACTAAATAAAAGATCCATTCAAGAAGTCCCCGCAGACCAACTAGGATCCCGGAACTTACTCAAGATTCTTTTTAGTACCAAAAAAGACAGGGGACTGGAGACCAATACTGGATCTCAGCAGATTGAACAGATCTGTACAAAAAGAAAAGTTCCGGATGGTGACACTGCAGTCCATTTTCCCTTTTTTGGGTCAGGACAATTGGATGTGCTCGATAGATCTTCAGGATGCGTACTACCATATCAAGATGGACAGACACTCCAGGAGATTTCTTCGCTTCTAGGTAGGGGCCAGTCATTACCAGCTCAGAGCTCTGCCCTTTGGTCTCACCTCAGCCCCCAGGGTGTTCAACAAGTGTATGGCAGTAGTCACGGCTCACCTGAGGCGTCAAGGATTCCAGGTGTTTTCCTATCTAGATGACTGGCTCCTGACTGCTACCACCAGGCATCAACTCTTAGAGGCACGGGATTATACATTCATATCATGCACTCAACTAAGCATTACAGTAAATTTTGAAAAATCTGCCTTGTTGCCCTGTCAGTCTATCACATACATAGGAGCAACATACATTGGAGCAGAATTAAACACAAAATAAATGTTTGCAAGATTACCACAGGAAAGAGTTTCCACTATTCATCAACAAGTGTTAATTCTAATGCAGAGCAAAAGGATTCAAGTCAGATATGCCCTCCAAGCTGTAGGCTCCATGGCAGCTGCCATTCTTCTTGCTCCATTAGCATGTTTCCACATGAGAATCCTTCAGTGGCTTCTTTTCACACAGTAGTCTTTCCAGGAACTACCCATGTCTCACATGATCCTGATCACAGAAAAAGACACCTTTCTTGGTGGATGTTCTCTCCACTAGTAATTCAGGGCAGACCTTTCTTACAACCCCCTCCGGTAGCCACAGTGACCACGGATGCCTCCCTGATAGGGTGGGGGGGGCATTATCTAGACAGGACAGTCCAAGGCACTTGGCAACCTCATGAGTACCATCTGCATATCAATGTCCTAGAAATGAGAGTGGTGCTCCTAGCGTTGCAAGCCCTTCAAGACTCTCTTCCTTCCGGGACCATTGCAATCCAAATGGACATGTCAGTGGTGTGGTACATCAACAAACAAGGCGGGACCAGGTCTTGCCCCTTGGGTTGAGAAGCACTCAGACTGTGGCAATGGGCGATTTCCTCCCAACGTTTTCTGATAGCAACACACATCCCTGGGAAATCCAACGTCGTAGTGGACAGGCTCAGCAGAGCTATCCTCATGCCTCACGAGTGGTCTCTGAATCAGGAAGTTGCGGATCTTATCTTCCGCAAATGGGGACAGCCTTGCTGCGACCTATTTGCCACGCCTCTCAACAACAAATGCAGCAGCTACTTCTCCCTACTTCCTCTTCCAGGTCATATACCCAGAGATGCTCTAGTCCACGATTGGCCTCAGGGACTCCTTTACGCTTTTCCCCTAATTCCAAGACTCGTACAGAAAGCAAAATCGTTGGGTTGCAAAATGATCTTCATTGCCCCATATTGGCCTCGACAGATATGGTTCCCGTTCCTGTACCTCCACCTTCTGGATCAACCGTGGATTCTGGACCCAGTTCCAGATCTTCTGATTCATCAATCAGGGGGGGTAGCACCAGTCCCTTCAAACTCTCCAGCTCACAGCTTGGTTACTCCACTTCCAACCTTAGCCAGGCTTTCCAATATCTCCCCAGCAGTCCGTGATATTATTGTTTCCACACATAAGTCTACTACGAGGAAAACGTATGCTAGTAAATGGAAACGTTTTTCTTACTGGGCAGAATCTAGAAATTTGGATCCTTTCTCAGCCCCAGTCCATGAAATTTTTGAATTTCTAGCACAACTCTTTCAGTCTGGTGTGGCTTCCGCTACCATTAGAATACAACTAGCTGCCATTTCTAATTTTCATATCAGTATGTTTAATTCTAGCATAATGTCTCATAAGTTCTGCAAGGCCTTTATGAGAGGAACATCTCTTCTTAGACCCCCAGTTAGAGATCCTCCTCCTCCTTGGGATCTCAATTTAGTTTTAGCTTCCTTAATTTTGCCTCCCTTTGAACCGGCAGCATCATGTTCCTTAAAATTTCTTTCTTGGAAGACACCTTTTCTGGTTGCTATCACTTCAGCTAGATGCGTCTCAGAACTTCAAGTACTATGTGTTCATCCTCTTTACCTAGTGTTTCACAAGGACAGAGTTTCTCTGAGGACCAGTCCATCCTTTATTCCTAAAGTCTGCTCAGAGAACAATTTAAATCAATCCATAGATCTCCCAGTTTTCTTTCCTAATCACAGCAGCAAGGCAGAATATACAAGCTCCACCAATTGGATGTGCACAGGCAATTGCGTTTTTACCTCCATAGAACTAAGAAAGTCAGACCAGTGATTTCTTTCTTATGCTTTCAACAAACAAGGCCTTCCAGTTTCTAAGGTAACCTTATCCAGATGATTATCTGATACTATTGCCTTTATTTATCAGTTACAAAATAAAGTGCTGCCAGTTAAACCAAACGATCATTCCACTAGAGCATTCGCCACCTCTGTAGCCTTTCAGTCTAGGTTGCCCATAGACTCAATCTGTGCAGCTGCCACACTTTTATCTCTCATTACAAGGTGGATGTGGTCTCCCGGAGCAGAGCTTCCTTTGGTTCTATTGTTCTGAAGAGTCTGTTCCAATGAGCCACCCGGGATTTTAGGTGCTAGGGATGCTGTCTCAAACAGCAAGAATGAAGGCGAGATGGACAACTTAACCTGAAGAAGTTATGTACCTACCATAACATTCCATGTTAGTTGTCTTCATCTTGCCTTCCTTCTTGCATCCCTCCCTCCTTCCCCCTTCCTAGAGGATTGAGAGGAGTTCCTTTTTGTTTTCACTGGCTGAGTATCTTTTATTACTTCACTTACCAGGTAATTTATGACTCTTTCCTTGTTTAGGTGTATTGGACAACCAGTTTTTAGGTAACTGGTTACGCTACTTATGTCTAGTGTGCACTATCACAAACAAGATCTGGGTAGCTGACGCTGGGCATTCTGGGATAAGGGGTAGCCTCGAGCCAGTAAAAGGCTCTCGAGCTATAGAAGATGGCCGAGGATCGGCTCCGAACCCAAACAGCAAGAAGGAAGGTGAGATGAAGACAACTAACATGGAACGCTATGGTAGGTACATAACTTCTTTTTCCTGTTTACCTCTTTCTTCCACATCACACCTCCAACATTTTCAGTTTACCTGGCAAAAAATTCTTTGGATTCTACTTTGGGTATAATAGTAGCTATGCAAACACTTCCAGGCAAAAATCCTCTTGGGTTTGTTGCATATTTGGGAGCCATACATATGTCCCCCCATTGTTTCTTTGTTAGTGAATTGCATATCTAATCTGTCTTCCCAGTTTTTTTTTGACCACTTCTGATTGTTTCCTATAGTTATTGTGTAATATTTTATATACCCTAGTAATTATCTCTTTTGTAACAGCAGCTTCTGCTCTAGATTCATTTGAAAACTCAACCAGTGCAGGATTTTCATTTAGGATTCCTCGATTCCTTTCTGTTTGCCTGTATTCTATATTTTCCTGATAGGGAAGGCAGTCACTAGCCTGCATTCCAAACGTTGTCTTGCCCTCATCCCATGCTATTACCGTTCCCTTTTAATTATTTGTTTCCAATACCTAGGTAAGGTGGTGACATTTTTCTCCAGTACATTCCCGCCCCCTCTTGTTTATTCTCTGTACCCCCGTTGCTGTTATCCTTGTCAGAATCTCCTTTCTGCATTACTGTATTGGCTAAGTTCTTAGTATACTTGTTGCTATTTTATGAGCATAATATTCTGTATCAGTGTTGCTATTCTCCTTAAGGATGTGCGTCCAAAATCCCATTCTTTCCTTATTTCCTGAATTATCTCCCTTCATCGTCATACCTTTCCACTTTGAATGGTAGCTTTCTACTAGTGTTATGTACAAGACCCTAAACGGTGTAGCTGTAAAACATCCCTTCAAATCAGGTAATCCTAGATCTAATCTACTTGTTGTATTAGAAAGATCAACTTATCTCACTTGACATTAGCTCTATTCCCCCCCAAATAAAATCCTTCAATTCTTTATGATGTACTATCTACAACTTCTCTTCTGTTTGATAAAAAAAAATGCTTTTCTCCTAAAACAAACTCCTTAACTTGCTCCATGTTCCCCCTACTCGGTACTTATTCAGATACAAGCCCCAGCTTATACCATAATAATCCTATTATGTGCACTAAAACTCGCATTCTCCCCAAAGACTCTACCTTTCACTATTTACCCAACTCCCATTACTACTTCATGCAATACATATTCTCTAAAATTTTTTATATCATACTCCACATTTCTCATATACGTTCCACCCTTACTCATTTCGGTGACATCCACCCCAGGCTTGGGCCCTCTTCCACTTACTTCCCTACTAACTGCAGCTTCTCCAGAAACACTAAATCACTTCACCTGTTTCCTCTGAATGTCCAAAGTATCTGTACTAAAACCTCTGAGCTGCACGCCTGGCTCTCTCAAAATAAAACTGACATCCTAGCTGCCTCAGAAACCTGGCTAAAGCCATAGGACTCCAAGCTTCTCCCTCCAACTTTTAGCATAATTAGGTCAGATAGGCTATATAAAAAAGGAGGTGGTATGGCCATCATTTACCCCAATACCCGCAACCTATCTCAATTCAAAGACCACATCCCTCAGTTCCATAATGCTGAAATCCTTATCTCATTTCTAGGTATCAACTGTTCTAAAAAAAAAAAAAACTCTGTATAATTGTTCTATACATCCCTCCTGGAAATAGCATTCCTTCTCTAGAAGATATTCTTTCTTGGATCTCTTACACTGTAAAAAACTAAACAGTAATCCTTGGCGACATGAATATTGATTTGGCCTCTATCTGTTCCAAACAGTCATCTACCAGCATAGACCTGTTTCACTTCACCCACCTTATTACAACCACTACTATGTACAGTAATAGAACCAATGGTGGTTCCATCTTAGACTGGATTCTAGTCTCAGATCCCTCCAAGTTAATAACTTCTGGCACCATATCCAACTCTCTTAGCGACCACCTTCCTGCCTATATAATTTGAGCCTGCACATCCATACCAAAAGAAAATGCCATCAAAGTAGTTCAAAACCACTCTAAATTTAGCACTGCTATATTTAATAACATCCTGTCAAATGTTAATTGGAGTATTCTGAAATCTCTGAAATCTCTTCTTTTAGATGACACTCTGCTCTACTTTAATAACTCTTTTCTAACACTATTAGGTAGTCTAGGCCCTACCAGAGCTAAAAGAACCAAAACTAATCATGTCCCCTGGTTAACAAAAGCTACTAAAGAAATCATGAATAACAGGGACAAAGCGTGGAAAGTCTGACTTAAATTTAACAATACTTCTTACCTTATTCATTATAAACAGCTCCTTAACCAAGTTAAAATACTTTTCTAAAGATAGACAGCATTTCTTCTGGAACCAGAAAATAAATAGAAAAAATAAACCCCAAATTTTCTGGTCTTCTGTCGATAAACTCTTGAATCCTGGCACCAAACCCAACCCCTGACCACAGTCTGACAAGCCTCCTGAACAGATAGCAAGTATCTTCAACTCCTACTTTATTGACAGTATTGCCAATATTACTGCTACTATCTCCCTAATAATTCTATTTCTACATCTCCCCCTCCCCTTCCACATACTCCACCTCAGAAGTCTCCCTACACTACAAATAACTCGCATCACCCCTCTCCTAATATTTACACTCCCCCTATAAACAACATACAACAGACTTCCCAACCTCAACTCAATCTCTCTCCTAATCCTAGATCTTACATCAGAAAACTTCTGAAATTAAAGCTATGCTGTAACTCTGACAATAGAATTTCCTGCCAGGTTTCTAAAACTTGCTGCTGACACAGTGGCCTATCCTCTTAGCATTCTGATAAACAAATCTGTCCAAGAATCTCACATCCCTGACCTCTGGGGAAAAAAAGCCATCATCCTACCACTTCACAAAGCTGGCCCCTCTACCCAACATCACGAATTTTCGACCCATTGCTATACTTTTCCCCCATCTCTAAAATTCTAGAAAAATGTGTGCAAAAACAAGTCTTAGACTACCTACTAAAGTACAATATTCTCTCCCTTACACAGCATGGGTTCTGTCCAGGATGTAGCACATCTACTGCCCTAATTTCCTTCTAGGACACAATAAACAAGGCCCATGACTCGGAGAAACATTGCATCTGCCCTTTTACCAAAAGCGTTCAACACCATCTCTCACCCTATCCTCCTCTCCCAGCTATCTAGTATAGGTCTAGCTCTCCAGTGTCTTAACTGGTTCAAGAGCTTTCTCTCCAACACAGAGCATGCTGTTAAATGGCAGAAATCCATTTTCCCTTATATTCACAGCCCTACTGGAGTACCCCAAGGCTCAGTTTTAGGCCTTCTTTTAACATTTTTATTAATAGCCTCTACAAAGCTATCAAGCAGGGCTCCCTAGTCCAGTATGCAGACAACTCTACCATAATCTGCTTTAGCCTTAACACAGATATATTAAAGCAATCCACCCAAGCAGCATTTTTCACTGTGAAAAAATGGCTTTACAAAAATCACCTTTCTTTAAATCCCAAAAAGCCCAAACTTATGATTTTTACTCCCAAGAAAAACACACCTATTAATAAAGCCAACTTCTAAATCTCTCTTAACTCTACTAAAATCAAGTTACTAACCCACACCAAACTGTTAGGGGTAATAATTGATGAAAACCTCAAATTCGATATTCACATTCAAAATAATATAACCAAGACTCACAGAAAACTTGGGTTACTCTATAGACACAAGTTCCTCTCCTGCCCTTCTAAACAAACTTTAGCACTGTCTTACTTTCACTCTCAGTAACTTATGGTGGGTGCTCCCTTACTAACCAATCTGCAGACTTCCCTGATAACAGAACTAGAAGCATGCTATAACAAGATTGCCAAGTTCACCACAAATAGCCCCCACTCTACACACCATTGTATTGCCTTAAACAATTGCAATAGCTGGAACTCCCCCACGTATCTACTCCTCCACCTCACTACTACACATAAACTGATTTACAAGCCTCACGACTGCTCTGCTGTGAGCTCCTTACTCACCCTATACAACCCATTCAGAACTCTACGATCTGAACATCAGTATCTTCTAATTCACAAACCCAACCCATACCTGCAGACCAGCTATTGTACCCCTGGAGTATTGCCAAGATATGGCATAACTTACCTTCTTCTGTCCGCTTACAACAATGCCCTTCTACCTTTAAAAGTGCACTGCACAATTATCTTCTCTCCAAGTGGATATGTAACTGTTGTATTATGGACTCTGATATCACTTAACGCTACCTATTGAACCCTGAAACTGTTTAATTCAGCCTCTGCTAAATTTTTTTCTTTGTACTTCTTAACAATCTTTTTATGTTGTACTCCTCATCTTGCTTAACACCTCTCCCCCTTTCTTTTCTTTCCCCTTTCTTATTTCATGCTTTCCTCTCTCTAGTTACTGGCATTATTATTTACTTTTCCTCTTCTACCTCTCTCCCCCTACTTCTCTTTTTTTTTCCTTTCTCCTCTTTTTGCATTTATAAAGTAACATCCTCTATGCCTTTTTCAAAATGTCATATTCATATAATTTTGCTAGGCTGTTCTATTTAATGCCAAAGTCATATGCTTTTCTTGACACTTATTGCACTGTCCTGAATTTTTTTGTGTTTTTACTCTGTTTTATATCTTGTTGTTATTGTCCCTCTATACTAAGACTATGGTCAACCTTTTTGTATTATTTCTGTTTTTATCAGGTCTATGTCATGCTATGAAATTCCTATGAAAATGTTTGAAATTTATATATTTTTGTTCTTTCTTGCGAACTTATGTAATTCCTTATGTAACTCTTTTCTTAAATTGGAGCTTTTCTCCCCGGACCTCCACTTAAAATGGGCTATCCTGGCCCATTCAACTTTTCCATAAACAAATGCCAATAAAAAATATCCATATGCAACAGCTTCCAGTTTCTCATTTTTTTGTACTATCTTTTGTTTAGTCTCTTCCCACAAATCCTTAGCTGCTACAATGGAATCCTTTTCACAGATAGCTGTGAATCTGTTAGTGCAGTGTATGTCCACAAAGGCCAACATAATGTGGAGACATTTAATCAGAAATAGGGAAATATTTGCCATAGATGTTGCATAGAAATGTGGTAGAATGAAACTCCAACATACCTGTCATACTCTTTGAGGAAGTTATGCGGACAAAGGCATACAGATTTTTAATATTGTACTTCCAAACTTAGAAAGTTGATAGAATAATAGTTTGTACTTTAGCATGAACTTTCTGAAGAGCATTGTTTGAAAGTCAAATGTCAGTCATCACTTTTTGACTTGACTTTGCAATGACATAGGTTCATAGATTAGTACTAGGATAATTGCACATGTGGATCATTTTAAGCATAGCCAATTAACTCGTGAGAATCAAACTGTGCACCTTGTGTCCAAGGTAGACACCCTAAACATTATGTCAACCTCCCACCTCTTAATGTGGGAAGTTGACATTCCAATGATTTGCCAAAAAATAAAAATGTTATGAGGAAAAGATTACACATGTGAAAGATTACACATGTGAGACAAAAGCTGGAGGTTCTGCACAAGTCTGGACAGTTGAGAGTTATGTACTCAGATATATGTTATTGAGTCACATCTATCCAGAGATCATCCCAATGATGTAGCAGAAAGCTACAGATTTGATAAGGAAAACATCTGGACATTCTGGGAATATCTGGACAGTTGAGAGGTATGAATGTAAAGTATATGGTCCAGACACCGTACAGGAAAGTGAACCTACAGTGCAGAGTATCGTGATATCTCATTACTGGCGTTCTGTACTGAAGCTGTGTTAATGATCTGTAACAGGGCATAGACTACCATGTAAAATAACTTGGGGAAGTATGTGTATTGAATAGGGAAACAGATGAACTGTAGAAATGAACAGAAGAAAAAAGGATAGGTGATACTCGCTCATGTACAGCAGAGGAGGGGATGTCAGTGGAAGATATTTATAGAAGCAACACCAAGCACATAACTGTACGATACAATACAGAATGTACAGTGAAAATGTGTTGTCTGTGACTGTCGCACAAGGTGACATAACAGTGGGGAGGATGTCTGTGTGAGATGAGCATCCTTAAATGAGTAATGCAGAGGACATCTATCAGGGATCTGACATAGAGATGAAGTAGGGTGCATATTGTTAAGCTGTGCAAAGTGATATGCGTTAATATGAGTGTACTCTCAGCAGAGGTCTCCTGCAAGATGGCCACAGGTAAAGGATCATGGCAAATATTACAAGAACCAACCACAGTCTTGGACAGTATCAGAATAATACCAGCACTAATCTCATGCCTCTGACATAAGATAAGTGATGTTGAGTGATAAAAGATGAGCCTACACACACACACACACACACACACACACACACACACACACACACACACACACACACACACACACACTTGAACAACTATTATGATGCATCATCACTCTGAGGATAACCACGCACACTGTCCTGGCATTGTAATATCTGGCACAATCCACACTGTCACAAATGAATTGCATGCCATTAATGTTGTCAAACACCTATGTATGTAGTGTGTGCATAAGCAGAACAGGTAACACACATGCATGAGGTGTAATAACTTGAGTGGTGTTCTGCACCATCAGGCAGTCATGTGTTTTCCACAGAAAGAATACCTAATGGCCAATAAGCTGTGTAACAGTGCACTGTGACCTATGTGGTACACTTCAGTTACACATCACTGGAAGATGTGCAGGGAAGTACATGAAGAAGTTTGCATTGTACACAGTTACTGTTGTGATGAAGGCTGGAAACCATGAAGGTATTATGGCCTATGATGTGCATGTCCTTCACATACCCAGTACTTGTGTTACATTCAAGGGAGTAATCAGCACTGTGACCACATGCTAATGTATGTACCACTTACCATCTACCCCAGGACATGAGTCACATACCTATGCAGAGTTATAAAGTTAGTACAAAAAAAGTGAGAAGTGACAGATTACAGGGTGTGATGTTTATATTGTACTTGGGTGATATGTTTGTTTCCTAATTCAACAAATCCCTCCTTGCTTCTTGTCAGTGTAGGTGTGGTTATGGCTGTGGCAGCAGTTTTTCGTATGCTGATATGGCCTGTATTATACTAATACCACAGTTGGCGTCAATGTTTGCCCACAATCTGTAGTCCTT
The DNA here is from genome assembly GCF_019279795.1 of Protopterus annectens. Classification (NCBI taxonomy): domain Eukaryota; kingdom Metazoa; phylum Chordata; order Ceratodontiformes; family Protopteridae; genus Protopterus; species Protopterus annectens. The sequence goes on along the minus strand of NC_056750.1, from coordinate 627,670,167 downwards.
CAGGCAGCTGTTTGGACACAACATGTGTATGTCATCTGTGATATTCATCACTTAACTAATGTACAGTAAAGGGCCTAGCAGACACCCCTGATGTACTGACCTGATCACTGGACCCGAGGTCACATCAGACATTTCAACATAGTGAGATGCCACGTATGTCATACAGTGGTCTACTCATTTGGTGATACAGCTGTTTATGGCCACAAATGACAGTGTTGATTGAATACCTCAGTGCGGATTTGTGTCATATGCCTTGACTTGGTCAAATTCTACAAGATAATACTGTTGACATCATGCATACCCTCGATGACCTCTTTGAGGATGTCTGTCAGATGTAATGGACTTGATGTAGCATTAATAAATCACACAGGTCTGTTGCGCACACCTGGAATATTACTAGTGTGCATGTCGAAGAGGTCCATGGTGACATGTTGGTCTGCCTCACAGTCAAGGAAAGTTAGAATGTCTCTACACATGCATGCATCAGGTGCTGCCCCCCCCCCCAGTTCAGGTGGGTACATGTTGATGTTACACCCTTGTATGGGAACATAGGCCATGTGCAGGGTGTGCTGACCTTGTGTATTCAACCATATTAGGAAGATGTATAATGTTGAGTCATGCCATAGGTATTCAACCATATTAGGAAGATGTATAATGTTGAGTCATGCCATAGGTGATTTATTATGTTGTCATAGTCCATTGATTCCATGTGATAGGCCTGGATGAAGCTAAGACCGTCCTTGTCATGATCTGACCTAGGGTTTTGACACAATCCCCCATGCAAGTATCATTGAGAAAACCTCTAAACTGGGATTAACCCTTAGGTCAGTTGATGGGTAACCAAATGGCTCACTGACAAAACACATCATTTGAAAGTTGGTGAATCAACCTGTACCAGTAAAGCTGTCACCACTGGCAACCTCAAGGATCTATGCTTTGCCCGTCACTGTTTGATTTCAATTTCTTGACAGTTCAGGCTAAAGTACATGGCCTTTGGCTTACCAAGTTTGCTGATTCTTGCATATTGTGTGCAATCATTGCATTGAGTCCACCATTGCTGACAACATAGTACACGGAGAGCTAACACACACAACTAAATGGTGTTAAAGCACATGATCTACAAATAAATGCAGAAATGTGTGTTTGTAATGTTATCCATCAGAAAAGTGGAAGTCCATGTTAATCACAGCATTGCCAACAGTCCTGCTATGCAGAAACCCAGTGATGCAAGCACTGGGAACACATGCAGACAGGACTCTGAACTTTCACCACCAAGTGTCCACACTGATATTGAAATCCTATGATGTGAGAGTGTTCAATCTCGCCATTTGTTCTTACACCTGGGTTCGGAGCCGATCCTCGGCTCCGTGTCGGCCGCTCTGCAAGCTCTGCATCGAGAAGAAGCTCGAGACCAACCTAACTCCCACAATCCCCCTCTGCCTTTACCTCAGATCTAGTTTGCCGCTGCAACGTTCGCATCAGAATTGATGAGCTCGGGCCAACTCAAGCTAAGATTAATTATTTTCTTATATTTTTCATATATTTTTTCTATAAAGTTGTTCCTAAATAACTGTGTGTGTGTGTGAATAGTGTATCGAGGGTTCTCAGTTCCGTATATAAATTTTATATACTTTATTAGAGTTTTCCTCGCCTACTCCACCCTTTTATCTCGGATTGACTACTGGCTTGGACTAAATTACTGGATTTGACAAATTATTCTGGAATAGACAAATTTTACTGGACTAGACATATTACTGGCTTTTTACTAGTTGCTGTACCTTTTTTGACATGTCTGAGAAAGCTAAATCTGGCTTTAAACACTGCCAATGTGGGCAGAAGATGTCTGTGACTGACAATCATAGTTCCTGCGTCTACTGTCTTGGCCCTCTCCATCTGCAAGAAGACTGCTCAATATGTCATTCTTTCAGTGGGAGGGTCATGACAGATAGGCGCAGGAAACTTATGGACAGGGGGCTTTTGAAGCCTGCCTTTCAAGAGGCTCTGGATGCTTCAGACCAGACATCCAAATCCACGAAGGAATCGAAGACGTCGGAGCCCAGGTCATCGGCTCCGAGCTCTTCAGTCAAAGTTCGATCACCGGTTCCACAGACTTCGGGGCCGAGTGTTGAACTGTTGTCAGTTTCTGAGCCTCGAGTCTTGGAACCGGTGACGGAGCTCCCTCCCCCGGCACTGTTGAGGTCGGCTCCGTCTTCGATTCCTTCGACGCGTTCTTCCAGGCCCCTCTCCGACACCGATGTAGACCGCGTGGTGCAGAAATTAATGGAGAATACGGCCTTATCCAAACTCATCTCTGTCTCCTCCCAGTTGGTGTCGAGACTCGAAGGCCTTCCCTTATCTCCACCTGTTCCTCCTCCGATGCCTATCCAGCCTTCGGAGCTGGTAGAGGCTGATCTGGTGATTGTGGAGCCCTCGGTGCCAGAACCGTCTTTCTCTCGGTCGGCTCCGTTCACCTCGACTCAGTCGGATCCGATACCGGAGTCTCGGAGCCGAAGATCCATCCTTGGATCCGGGACTGAGAGTCGGACCGATGTTTCGGTTCCGACGCTCCCTCTCGGGGTCTCGGCTCGGATCGACTCGGCTCCGTCCTCAGAGTCGATGCCTTCGGTGCCTGTCTTGGGGATTCTTCCGATTTCCTCGGAACCGGGAGATACCTCGACTCGGGACCCGGGGGCCTTCGACCTCATGAGGAAGGTGTTGTCTACCCAGACAACCACATCAGCAGAAACGGCTTCTCCTTCCCATAAAGGACCGTTATCCTCCTCTGCACCCACGGCTACATCTAAGCATCGAGCACCTGTGTCTCAGCCACCCCTGGAGGTGCCCTCTTCCTCGGAGGCTTCTTCGGATGCCCCCCCCCGAGGAAGTTCCGAGGAAAAGATTGTGTAAGAGGAGACACTTAGATTCTCCACAAGAATCATTGACATCGGACACTGACTTGGATGAGTCAGAAGGGTCCCCAAAATCACCCTCAGAGGATGTCTCCTTTTCTGACATCCTGGAGATCCTAAAGCAGAGAGGTGATTGGCAAGCCCTTCCCTCTTCTGAGGATGAGTCAGTCTTGCTGAAGGCATTCGGTGCTCGCCCTTCCTCCTCCTGGGTCACTCCGCCCTTCGATGAGTTGATGGAGCTGATTGCTCGAAGGGCGTGGGAGACTCCTGACACGGTGGAGCCAGTCCCTAGAAAGCCTAACAAATATATTACTGCCCCTCAGGATAAGGCTTATCTGACAAAGGGAGTGCCAGTGGACGCTATGGTGGTGGCAGCGGCCACGAAAAAGGAGATGTCTGAATCTTCCTCATCTGTCCATCCGCCTAACAAAGATTCTAGGACTATGGACAGGTATGGGAAGCGCATATTTAGTTCAGCGGCTTTTTCTATGCGATCCCTGAACTATTTGACCCACTTCACACGGCTACAGAGGGATCTAATCAAAGAGTTGGGAGATGCCCTCCAGGGTACTACAGATGCTGCTGTTTCAGAAAAGGTTACGGCACATCTCAATACCCTTACATCTATTGCAAACTTGTCCATGAGGCTTATCTCATACACAGCCGAAGGATCGAGTAGGGCAGCAGCTTCAGCGATTGCTCTTCGTAGACAATCCTGGATGTGCTTATGTTCATTTGCGGAAGCCTTCAAGTCTTCCTTTACTAACGCCCCATTTGATGGTGCCACACTTTTTGGCCCCAAAGTAAAGGAGACCCTTACCCGGTGTGAGCAAGAGGGAAAGACTCTGTCTGCTGTCGGAGTCCGTTTTTCCACCCCATCCAGACCATACCCCAAAGGGCAACGTGGTGCAAAAATGTGGTTTCGAAAACCCCAAGGATCTTTCCCAGGCACACAGGGTGATGTCCCCTCTAGAGGCAGAGGAGGGGGCAGAGGTGGAAGACGCCGTCCTGGCGGCAGAGGGGGTCCGCAAAACCAAGGTGACAGGGATACACACCCCCTGGGAAACCTTTCCAGCACTCCTGAGAGGAGGCCCGACTGTCCTGCTCTGGAGGCAGTCGGGGGTCGCTTAGCTTTATACCCTCAGGCCTGGCGAAATCTTACATCAGACAATTGGGTAAAAAGCGTTGTTACCAGAGGCTACAGAATACCCTTCCTATTGCCCCCAATTCGAAGAAAGACTCCCAGATGTGCCGCCCCATCTGTGAGACCCTGCAGCTATAGAAATTTCAAAGCTGCTAGAAAAAAGAGTAATCCAACCAGTCCCAGTGGACCAAAGAGGATTCGAACTTACTCAAGGTTCTTTTTAGTTCCAAAAAAGACAGGGGACTGGAGGCTGATTCTGGACCTAAGCAATCTCAATACCTTCGTCAAGAAAGAAAAGTTCCGGATGGTCACGCTTCAATCGATCCTTCCATTTTTACAGAAGGACGACTGGATGTGCTCAATAGATCTGAAGGACGCATACTACCACATCAAAATGGCCAGGGCGTCCAGGGATCACTTGCGCTTCCGGCTGGGAGCCAGCCACTTTCAGTTTCGAGCCCTGCCCTTTGGTCTGACCTCAGCCCCAGGGTTTTCACCAAATGCATGGCAGTGGTAGCGTCTCACTTGAGCGCCTGGGATTCCAGGTGTTTCCGTATCTGGACGACTGGCTCCTTTCTGCCACCACCCAGCGTCAACTGATTCAGGCCAGGGATTACACACTGCTTTGTGTTCATCTCGAATTTCCGTAAATTCGAAAAATCTTTACTACAGCCATCACAGCATATCTCATTCATAGGAGCAGAATTGGATACGCATCATTTAATTCTAAGACTTCCTCCAAAAAGGATAGCCTCACTACAAAGCCACATATCTCTTCTTCTGTCATCCAGAAAATCCCCAGCAAAACTGGTTCTGAAGGTTTTGGGTCTCATGGCAGCTTCTCTCATTGCGATACCATTGGGAAGACTGCACATGAGAGTTCTACAATGGCTACTGTTTGCACAATGGTCGTTCCAACAGCTACCTCTGACACACGAAATTCTGATCACAAACATATGCAGATCACACCTCGCTTGGTGGCTCCGGACTTGCAACCTTTCCAGCGGAAGACCATTTGTGCTACCCACGCCGACAGCTACGGTGACCACGGACGCTTCCCTGATAGGGTGGGGGGGCATCTTTCAGGGACAGACAGTCCAAGGCGAATGGACCAATTTAGAGTACAATCTGCCCATCAATGTTTTAGAGTTGAGGGCAGTGTTTCTAGCGTTGCAACACTTTGCTCCCCTTCTTCCTCTAGGGACTATTGCAGTTCAGACGGACAACATGTCCGTAGTCTGGTACATAAACAAACAAGGGGGAACCAAGTCTTATCAGTTATGCAGAGAGGCCATGAGAATCTGGCAATGGGCGGAGTCCACGGGTCGCTTTCTGATTGCAACGCACATCCCGGGGTCATCCAACATCATAGCCGACAGGTTGAGCAGAGCAATCCTGTTGCCTCACGAGTGGTCCCTCAAACAGTCAGTTGCGAAGGAGATTTTTGCAAATGGGGCCAGCCTTCCTGCGATCTTTTGCGTCTCCAATGAACGCCAAATGCAGAAGCTATTTTGCCCTATTACCCCTCCAGGGAAGTCCCCAGGGCGCTCTGGTTCACGATTGGCCCCGGGTCTCCTGTACGCTTTTCCTCCCTTTCCCTAATTGCAAAGTTTCTGCAGAAAGCCAACAACCTGCAAAGGACGATTATCCTCATTGCCCCATTCTGGCCTCGTCAAATCTGGTTTCCCTTTCTTCTGGCTCACCGCATTTGGGAACCCTGGATCCTGGACCCGGGCGGATCTACTGACCCACTCGTCAGGGCTCCCCACCCTCGCTACTGTCACTCCAACTAGCAGCTTGGCTGCTCCGCTTCCCTACTTAGCCAGGTCTGATCTTCTTTCACCTGCAGTTCAGAATATACTAGTGGCTTCTCATAAAGCTTCCACTACAAAGACTTACACTAGTAAATGGAAGCGTTTTGCTTATTGGGCAAATACACAGCAATTGGACCCTGTTATAACTCCCTTAAATAAAATCTTGGAGTTTTTAACCGAGTTGTTTCACCAAGGAGCTTCTCCTGCCACTTTAAGAGTGCAATTGGCTGCCATTTCCAGCTTTCATGTGGAAGAATGTGGGGCTCCTATTATGGCTCATAGACTTTGTAAGGCCTTTCTGAAAGGATCTTTCCATATTAGACCACCAGTTAGAACTCCTGCATCACCTTGGAATCTGAACCTTTTATTATCTAAATTGATGCTATCTCCGTTTGAACCAGCCTCCTCTTGCCCATTGAAGTATTTGTCGTGGAAGACCCTCTTTTTGGTGGCCATTACATCGGCTAGGCGGGTGTCAGAGCTTCAGGCTCTTTCTATTAAACACCCTTATTTGATTTTTCACTCTGACAGAGTATCTCTTTGCACTAATCCATCCTTTCTCCCCAAAGTTTGCTCCGTTAATAACATTAATCAATCCATTGAACTCCCTACCTTTTTCAAAAACCACTCCAATAAGTTGGAGTATATGTTACACAAGTTGGATGTTCATAGACAACTTAGATTTTACCTGGATAGAACAAAGGATCACAGGAAAACAGATCAACTTTTTGTAGCCTTTGCAGACAGCAGGAAAGGGATAGCAGTTACTAAACGAACTCTTTCCAAATGGCTAACTGATTGCATTATATTTGTTTATGCTACTTCGGAACAAACTTTACCTGTCAAACCCAAGGGCACTCTACAAGATCAGTTTCTACATCTCTGGCTCATGCAGCTCGCCTACCGTTAGACACTATATGTGCAGCTGCCACTTGGTCTAAACCACATACATTCATTTCTCACTACAAGGTAGACAGGGTTTCTAGGGACAGGGCAACCTTTGGTTCCACTGTGCTCAAGAACGTTCTCCGTGAGTTCCTCAGGAACATGGAGCTAGGGCGCTACCCAGGTGTAAGAACAAACGCGAGATTGAACACTCTCACATTTAGAAGTTATGTCCTTACCATAACGTTCCATGTGGAGTGTTCATCTCGCCTTTGTTCTTACATTCCCACCCTCCCACCCTCAGGAAGAACGTCCAGTTTGGTGTCTGGTTTGATTTCTTCTGCTTCTGCATTTCGCAGTTGTTGTGTATATATGTATATATATATATATATATATATATGTACAGGTGTTTCTTGCAGTATATTGTTTTGGCATGAATGTGTCTCTCTCTCTGACTTCTGGTTTGCTTGCAAACTAGATCTGAGGTAAAGGCAGAGGGGGATTGTGGGAGTTAGGTTGGTCTCGAGCTTCTTCTCGATGCAGAGCTTGCAGAGCGGCCGACACGGAGCCGAGGATCGGCTCTGAACCCAGGTGTAAGAACAAAGGCGAGATGAACACTCCACATGGAACGTTATGGTAAGGACATAACTTCTAATTATGCACTTCATAAGTCACACCATCTTGTTGAGCTTTGTAGGATTGTATGACAGCAGTGTAGTCAAACCTCATCACAACACTAAGAGTATAATGCTGTCTTTTTCATGTACCTCACCAGAAATGTGTAGCAGCTGGAGAGATCACAGGGCTTTCTCAGCAAGATAACACAGGCCCTAGAATACACACCATGATGTATGTGGATAGATCACTGTAATTGTCACTGTAATCTTTATTGTATAGGATGAGGTGACTTCTGCCTGGCCTTAAGGCTAGTCTCTGACCCTGCCCTTGTGGGGAGTACTGCATATCCAAAAAATATGATATAGCTGATGACATCAGCAGTGTCTGTTGAGGAGAATATAAGTGTCCCACATGCTGGTGTAAAATGCTCTCTGTAATGTCAAGCAACAGCTTGCTCACACACACACACACACACACACACACACACACACACACACACACACACACACACACACAGTGGACTGCAGTGATAATATAACTCCTACCATAGTACACAGACTACAGAACCCAGTACTTTATGCACACACCACAGCACAAGTCTGACTTTTACAAGACTGCAGGTGCACTTATAGTAGATGACCTCAGCAGGGCATGTAGGGGACAGAATGTAGGGTGAACTGCATGAAATGGATGTGTAGATATCTGCAAGTATCAAAATAAAGTAACAACCACAGACCAAGTGCCAAACGGTCACAATTCAAAAGAAAAAAGCACTCAGCTGCTGCTCACCCACAAACGTCTTTAATAACACAGCACAGCACACCCAGTAAAAAATAACGCTGAACACAGTTCTCAGTACATTTTCGTCCAAGACGTCATCAGAATGGTTACAAACACAACTCCCTCCCATTTTATACAAAAACCACTTCACCAATAAAGCAATTAGGACAATAAATCAATTAATTAATATTTTTAACCTGCTTAACACAACCAAGAACTTGCTTGTGAATACAGTGCTTAAACTGCTTAAAATTGCTATAAAATGTCCATACATATTATTTTATTAAAAACTAATAATCACTATTTATACACAATCATAAACATGTAATAAAAATCTGCATTAAAATATAAATATACATTTGTATATATGTTGAAACATATTAAACTAAAACATATAGAGAATGCATATAAAAAAACAATACTTTGCTGCCATCTAATGACATAAAAGTTCATTACATTAACAAATATATAGCATCAAAAATCAAAGTGTCAAACTTTCTAAAATCATGGAGTGGTCAGAACCTATATGTTAAAAAAACTGACTTATTAAAACATTAAAAATCTAAATTATTAAAACATTTTCCTGAGGGATATGTTAGGTTTAAATACTTATGTACAAAAATGAATAAATACATACATAGATACATAAATAGGGTGCTAGGTCACCCTATAATTTAGCTGCTCTTAATTTCAATACAGGTGCAAGGGAGAACATCTCATTAAGCCCTGGACATTTATTTGCCTGAAGGACCAACTGCCAGTACACTTCTCAATATTCAATTTGTGTCTCGTATGGTCCCACACGAATATCCATCTGGATATCCTCTAGCACAAAAAAATACAAAAGTAGCCTCTTTGCATGTCAAAGTATGTTCATATAGGGCATTCCTATTATTACCCTTTTTAATGTCATAACTGTGTTCATATATTCTTCTTTTTAAGCACCTTACGGTCTTTCCTACATAAAAACTGTCACATTTTCCACATAGGGCCAAATATACTAGCCCTTTAGAGTCACAGTTAGAATAACTTTTTGCACTAATGCATCTATTTCTACTAGGGATATAAACATCTGATTTGTTAATAATAAAAGGGCATTGTGGACAAGCACCACATTTATACATCAGTACTCTTCTAGATCTTTTTTCTATGCCCTTCTTCAAAATATTTTTAATACTTTTACCCTCCATAAATACAAATTTTAGGGGGTAATTCGGTTCAGTATTCAAATCCGATAGTTTGCTAAACGTATCCCACTCCTCCTTGAAAATCATAGTAATAGTTCCTGCATCTCCACTATAATCCATTACAAAAATATTTCCACCCTATCATTACTATCAATCACCTTTTGGTTGCCCCCTCTCCCACTATTCTCTGTTCCTAAAATAGGTGCAAACCTATTAATGTTAAGTTGTCAATCTCGCCTTCATTCTTGCTGGATGGGTTCGGAGCCGATCCTCGGCTCCGACTCTGCCAGTACTAAAGCTCGAGAGCTAATTCCACCAGCTCGAGGCTCCCCTATATCCCACAATGCTAGGCGGTAACTACTCAGATCTTGTTTGCCGCTTAGCTGCGAGGTGCTTTCTTCTACCAACTCTGGCAGGTTAGTGAGTTTTTCTAGTTAGAAAATTAAAATATCTACCCCTATCCTTTTTATTTAATCAGGTTTATAGTACAGGGTATCCTTTTAGTTTAAATCGGGTCTTCCCTCATTTTTATTCCCTTTTTAAGTTCTAGGCCTTTGGCCCACTTCCCTTTTTCCCTTTCTCATTCAGTGTGATTGGGTTTTTCTTTTTTGGTTAAAGGGTGTGTCTGTGTTTTGTGTCTGTGTCTTTTTTGTATACAGTCACTTTTTCTGGGATGTCGAAAGACTCCAAGGTCTCAGGCTTCAAGAAGTGTGACTCGTGCTGTCAGAAAATGTCTCTGACAGACGGTCACACTTCTTGTGTATATTGCCTGGGACCTTTGCACCTGCAGGACTCCTGTGCTGTTTGCCATGCATTCAGCCCAAGAGTCCTGCAGGAACACAAAAATAAACTTATTCTTTGAGGCTTATTAAAGCCTGAAGGCCCCCCGACCCAGTCTGCGTCGGGGAAGCCTTCAAAGACTTCCAGGCTGTCGGCTCCAGCTTCAGAGCCGTCGGCTGGGAGCATTAAGACTGCTTCGACATCGGCTCTGGCTGGAGTCGATGTTTCGAAGACTCAAACCGTTACCTCGGCTCCGGCTGGAGCCGAGGGTGCTAAGACTCAGTCGGCTCCGATAGTTTTATCGGAGCCACCTTCTAAGAAGATGTCGAGGTCCCCTTCCATCGGCTCCGTCCACTCGGCCCCGGGATCCCCTCTTCTGTCGGAGCGGAGCCATAGGTCCCATTCCTCTTGGTCCTTCAGGCTGTCTGACCATGACTTACAAAGGGTGGTGAGTAGACTTCTCAAGTCCGAGGCACTGGCCCAAATGCTACATAGCCCTACTCAACAGTCGGCGGCTATTCCCATTCCTGCTTCTGTTCCTCCTCCGACTCCTTTGAGTTTGGAGCTGGGCTCATCGGAGCTGTGGCTGTCGGTGCATCAGAGCCGATACCCTCCCTTTCGGCTCCGTCGTCTGCTCCGATTTCCTCTTTGGAGGGATCTCGGCGCCGGGCTTCCCTCGTCTGCTCTGAGGGGGCAAGTGGCATCGGACCCTTGTCCGACCCAGTTCTCCCTCTCAGAGCGTCGGCATTGGTGAGTTCTTCTCCGACATCGGCCTCGGAGCCGTCCCTGTCGGTGCCGGGGGGGGTCCTTGTCTCCTCGGAGGGGGGACCTTCGGCAGTGGCTGATCGGGGCACCTTCGAGGTCATGCGGAGCGTGCTAGACCCCATGTCTACCCCACGGTCGGCTCCATCAGCTCCTCCCTCTTCAGTGCCTGCGGTGGCTTCTACCCACCCCCTCGTACCAGACCATAGAGAGCCAGCCCCTCAGGTTTCCCCATTGGGAATATCCTCTTCTTCCGAGGCTTCTCCTGATCCGGCAAGGGAACCCCCTCAGAAGAGACAGTGCAAGAGGAAGCACATTGACTCCCCTTAGTCTATCACCTCGGACACCGACTTGGAGGAATCTGAAGGTTCCCCTGGGTCCCCCTCTGAGGATGTCTCTTTTGCTGACATCCTTGAAATCCTTAAACAGAGAGGGAACTGGCCCGCCCTTAACCCTTCAGTGGACGAGTCAGTCTACCTTGAGGCGTTTGGCTCTCACCCTTCCACCTCCTGGGTGTCTCCTCCCTTTGACCCCCTCATGGAAGTGGTGGCAAGGAAGGCTTGGACAGCCCCTGATTCGGTGGAACCTACCCCAAGGAGGCCGTCAAAATTTATTACAGCCCCAGAAGAGAAACAGTTCTTATCTAAAGGTGTCTCTGTTGATGCCATGGTGGTGGCCGCAGCCACTAAGAAGGAATTAGCCGATCCTTCGGTACCTGTCCATCCTCCTAATAAGGAGTCTAGGACCATGGACAGGTATGGTAAGCGGATGTTTTCCTCAGCGACCTTTGCCATGCGGTCGCTGAACTACTTGTGTCACTTCACCCGTCTCCAGAGGGATTTACTCAAGGATATGGGTGATGCTATGCAGGATCCAACGGCTGAGGGGTTCCAAGACAAAATTAACTCCCAGTTGGCAACCCTGAATTCGATTGTCAACTCCTCCATGCGGCTTATCTCATATGCGGCCGATGGGGCAAGTAGGGCTGCAGGCACAGGTGTAGCATCCTTCATCAGTTCCCCCTTTGATGGCTCAACGTTGTTTGGACCTCAGGTGAAGGATACATTGACTAGGTGCGAGCAGGAAGGTAAGACTCTCTCTGCCGTGGGAGTCCGTTTTTCTACCCCTTCCAGACCTTATCCCAAAGGTCAGAGGGGGGGAAATGTGGTTCTGCAAACCACAAGGAGTCTCATCTGACGCACAAAGTCGATTCCCCTCTAGAGGCAGAGGGGGGAACAACTATAGACGCCGCCCTAGGGGCAAAGGTGGTCCGCAAAACCAGGGTAGCAGAGAGACTTTCTCTGATAAACCCTTTCAGCATCCCTGAGGAGCTGCCCGGCTGTCCATCTTCAGAGGCAGTTGGGGGAAGATTATCACTGTACCCAGAAGCCTGGCTTTCCCTCACTCAAGACAAATGGGTACAGTCGATCATATCCGAGGGTTACAAAATCCCCTTTATTCACATCCCATCCCAACCCAAAGGATCCCTTCCAGACGTTCCACCCAGTCTAAGGGAACAAGCAGCGTTAGAAATATCAAAGCTGCTTTCAAAAAGAGCTATCCAGCCAGTCCCAGCAGACCAGCAAGGATCCGGAATCTACTCCAAATTCTTTTTGGTACCAAAAAAGACAGGGGACTGGAGACCAATACTGGATCTCAGCAAGCTAAACAAGTATGTGAAGAAAACAAAATTCCAGGTGGTCACGCTACAGTCCATTCTACCCTTCTTGGGTCAGGACAATTGGATGTGCTCAATAGACCTTCAGGATGCGTACTACCATATCAAAATGCACAGATGCTCCAGGAGGTTTCTCCGCTTCAGGCTGGGAGCCAGTCACTACCAGTTCAGAGCCCTGCCGTTTGGTCTCACTACAGCCCCCCGAGTGTTCACCAAATGTATGGCAGTGGTCGCGGCTCACTTGAGACGTCAAGGATTCCAGGTGTTTCCATATTTGGACGACTGGCTCCTTACCGCCACCACCAGGCGTCAACTTCTTCTATCCAGAGACTTCACCATTCAAACTTGCCAAGCTCTAGGCATTTCAATAAATTTCGAAAAATCTGCCTTGTCGCCTTGCCAGTCTATTACCTTTATAGGCGCCACCTTAGACACAGTTCATCTTTCTGCCAGACTGACAGAGCAAAGAGTATCAGATATCCGCAAACACGTTTACCTTCTGCTTCAATGCAACAAGATCAAAGCCAGGGTAGCCTTGAAGATATTAGGACTCATGGCGGCTACCATTACACTTCTTCCCTTAGCTTGTTTTCACATGCGGATCCTCCAGTGGATGCTGTTTTCTCAATGGTCCTTTCAACAGCTCCCAATGTCTCACATCATTCTGCTAACCCAAACATGCAAGAATCACCTGTCTTGGTGGATGACATCACCTCAAGTTCTTCAGGGCAGACCCTTCATCTCCCCCCAATCGCTATGGTGACAACGGACGCCTCCCTGATCGGGTGGGGGCGGCATTATCAGGGCAGAACAGTCCAGGGCACGTGGCAATCTTTCGAGTGCCACTTGCACATAAATGTCTTAGAGATGAGAGCAGTGCTTTTAGCGTTGCAAGCCCTTCAGGACTCTCTTCCCACAGGGACTATTGCAATTTAGACGGACAACATGTCCGTAGTGTGGTACATCAACAAACAGGGTGGAACCAAGTCCTATCCCTTATGTCGAGAGGCACTCAGACTTTGGCAGTGGGCGATTTCTTCTCAGCAGTTTCTGATAGCAACGCACATTCCCGGGAAGTCCAACGTGATTGCGGACAAGTTGAGCAGCGCTATTCTCATGCCTCACGAGTGGTCTCTAAAAAAATCAGTGCTGGAAGAAATCTTTCGAAGATGGGGCCGGCCTTGCTGCGATCTTTTTGCTACTCCCCAAAACAGCAAGTGTCATGATTTCTTCACCCTCTTCCCTCTACCAGGCCAACCCACCAGAGGCGCTCTAGTCCACGATTGGCCCCGGGGACTTCTGTATGCTTTCCCCCCTTTTCCACTGATCTCTCAATTAATTCAGAAAGCTATCACCTTGAGAGTCACTATGATCCTCATTGCCCCTTACTGGCATCGACAGATATGGTTTTCGTTCCTGCATCATTACCTCTTGGAGCAGCCTTGGTGACTGGACCCAGTGCCAGATCTTTTGACCCACCAGTCGGGCCAGCTGCACCACTCCCTCCAATCTCTCAACCTCACAGCGTGGTTTCACCAATTCCTACCCTAGCCAGGCTTCCTTTAATTTCTCATTCGGTCCGTAACATCCTGATAGCCTCTCACAAGTCTTCTACCAGAAGGATTTACAATAGTAAGTGGAAACGTTTTTCCTTCTGGGCAGCATCAAAAAATATAGACCCCTTCACCACACCTATCCAGTCTATCCTAGACTTCCTGGCAGAGCTCTTTCATTTAGGCTCTTCCTCATCTACCATTAGAGTACAACTAGCTGCTATATCTAACTTTCATGTAGGTGTCTTGGACTCCAGTATCATGTCCCATAAACTTTGCAAAGCCTTTGTAAGAGGTGTCTTTTTGCTCAAGCCCCCAATCAAAGATCCCCCACCTCAGTGGGACTTGAATTTGGTCCTAGCATCCTTGATTCTCCCCCCCCTTCGAACCTGCGGCTTCATGCCCTCTTAAGTTGCTCTCATGGAAAACACTTTTTCCAGTAGCCATAACATCAGCTAGAAGGGTATCTGAACTTCATGCTCTTTGCAGTTGTCCTCCTTACTTAGTTTTCCATAAAGACAGGGTGTCCCTCCGGACTAATCCGTCCTTCTTGCCTAAGGTTTCCTCTGAGGCAAATCTAAACCAGACTATCGATCTCCCTGTCTTCTTCCCTGATTATTCCAACAGGTCGGAACAAAAGTTACATTTTCTAGATGTTCATCGCCAACTTCGATATTATTTAGACAGGACTAAACAGTTCAGGTAATCTGACCAGCTCTTCCTGTCTTATGCGGAAGGGAAAATGGGCCTTCCAGTTTCTAAAGTGCCCCTTTCAAGATGGCTTACCTCTATAATTACCTTCATCTATGAAATCAGACATCAAAAACTCCCTTCAAGACCTAGAGCTCATTCAACCAGGGCATTAGCTACATCTGTATATTTTCAGGACAGGCTACCAATAGATTCCATTTGTGCAGCAGCCACATGGGCTTCACCTCATACCTTTATCTCGCATTACAAATTGGATATGGCCTCCAGAAACCGTGCCAACTTTGGTTCCACTGTTCTCAAGAGTCTGTTCCGATAAGCCACCCGGGGTAAGGTGCTAGGGACGCGGTCCCATCCAGCAAGAATGAAGGCGAGATTGACAACTTAACATTGAGAAGTTATGTACCTACCATAACGTTCCATGTTAGTTGTCTTCTTCTCGCCTTCTTTCTTGCATCCCACCCTCCTTCCCCCCCAGCCTGGACAGACCGTTAGGAATTTTTTGGGATCTTCCATTGGGGCTTCCTTCCCACATCTTCTACCACCTCTATTCTCCCTTTTATGTTTGTGGTAGCTTACATACAGGTTTATATAGAGGTGGGTTTTTTTTCTCTCTTCTCCATACTATGGAGACTAGAACTGCTTGGTTTTAGCTATCAAATGAGATCTGAGTAGTTACCGCCTAGCATTGTGGGATATAGGGGAGCCTTGAGCCGGTGGAATTAGCTCTTGAGCTTTAGTATTGGCCGAGTCGGAGCCAAGGATCAGCTCCGAACCCATCCAGCAGGAAAGAAGGCGAGAAGAAGAAGACAACTAACATGGAACGTTATGGTAGGTACATAACTTCTCATTTCTGTTTTCTAGGACTTCAGTAAAAATTTCATTAATAATTTTCTCAGGGTATCCCCTATCAAGGAACATACTTTTCAACAAGTCACCTTCTTGTATAAAATCTTCCTCCTCCGATGTCATTCTACTACCCCTGACATATTGACCTTTCACAGTGCTCCTTTTTTGTGTAAATGGATGGGAGCTCTGAAAATGTAGAAAGAAATTGCAGTAGGTAGCTTTTCTGTGAATCTTTGAAGTGAACCTATTACTGTCATAGTCCATCCCTATATTCACATCCAGGTAATCGATAGAACCCTTTCCTTATAGGTGAACCTTAAAAATTCTGTACTGTTAGTAATTTAGTTCAATAATTCACTAAATTTTTCCTCACTATCCATCCAGAAGAGGCAAATATCCTCCAAAAATCATTGATAAAGGACCCAACAGTCCTTGTACACAGAATTAAAAATGAATTTCTTCTCCCACCAGGCTAGCACTAAATTTGCAAAGGTTAGGGCACATATGGCACCCATTGCCACTCCAACCACCTAGTGAAAGAATTCTCCCTCAAAATAAATAAAACTATGTTTTAAAACAAGTTCCATTAAGGTTAAAATCAAATAAATCTCTCTCACTAAAACTTTCATTGTCCCTTAAAATTTCTTCTAAAAAATCCAAGCCTTCTTTGTGTGGGATGGAAGTGAAGAGGTCAGCAACATATATTGTATTAAATAACATATTGTCCCTAAATAAATTATTTTTCACATTTCTGAGGAAATCCCAGGAATCTTTGATAACAGTTGCGTTTGTAGAAATATTTTTCAATTTAACATCCAGGAACTTTGCAATAAGGGCTGTGACAGACTGGCTAGCTGCAACCACTGGTCTCATGGGTGGGTCAAGTGAATCCTTATGAACTTTTGGGATAGCGAATATTGTGGGTACCCTGGGCTCTTTGTTATGCAAAAATTTAAAAGTCTCATTGTACATCAGCCTTTCTAATACTAAATCATTCAAGGCTGCATAAATCTTTCTGTAGGTGATGTTAATGTCATTAAGTGAGATCTTCGAATATTTAATGTCATCATTTAAAGGCTCCATCATTTTACTTTCATATATAACTGAGTCCATAAGGACTGTACCCCCACCCTTGTCTGGTTTCATGACCCTAACTTATTTGTTATTACGAAGTGTGTTTAAAATCTCCCTTTCTTCTTTAGTTAGATTTGACCAAACCCTGTTCTTTACCACTTTTTCCCTTAGGTTAATTTCCATCATATTCTCAAAATTCTTTAATTGTTGGTGAAGGGGTGGGTTCCATACACTTTTCTGTTCAACGTTTCTACTTTGTCTTTTGTTCGCCCAACAATAATTCTAAATTTTTCTTTCTTACGAACATTTTTAAATCAACAAGTCAACTACTGATCTCACTCTTCTTCTTAGGCACAAACTTAAAACCTTTCTCAAATAACCTAAAAAAAATCTTCATTCACTTCCAAATTACTATAATTAAAAATGTTATACCCCTGAAAGGTTAAAATATTGTTGTTTATTAATTATCTAGTCAGTAGTCAGAACCACCCCTTCAGACCCTGTATCCAACACCTGATTCAGAAACCATGGTTCATGCCCTTGTTGTGCCACCCCCTCCAGTTGCCCTGATAGTAGTCCACATTTCCTTTGTTTTTCAATCTTTTGGACCTTCAGAGGGGGGGGATATCCTAAAGGGTCATTCATCTCTCCTGGGCCATCCACACTTTCATTATACATTTCATTGTTAAGACTGTGTCTGTCTTTGATTCTACCATTATTAAACCCCCTCCCCCTGTCCTGTAATGTCCTTTCACTATTCTAGACATGCTATTAAAGCTCCTGGGTTTAGGGTAGTGGATCATCTGTGCATATTCATTAATATCTCTATCCAACTTTCTTTTTTTTCCTATAAACTATATTTTTAATCTTATCATCCACCTGCTTCCTCAGTTCAAAATATTTTCTTTTTTCTTTCTCAACAGTAAACAATAAGTCATTGACCAAACAGTTGTTCACTTTAACAATCCTTTCATTTAAAACCTCCAGCACTTTTTCATTTTGTTTTATAATAGCTCTAAGAATTTCAAAACCACAGTTGTCAAAAATATCCAACAGTTCCACGTGAAAGTCTGACCCTTCTTCTACATTGTTAGGGAATCTATATACCCTTAAACCTTTTGGTACAACTCCAGAATTAATGCATTCTCTTAAATATAAATTATCCACATTTAAAGTTTTAAACTTGAACAATAAATCATTTAGCTTACTTAAATTATTAGCATAGGTTTCAGCATCATCAGCAACAACAGTATGAACATACTTATCAAATTTAACATTTTGTTTAAGCCATGCTTCCAAATTAATGTCCTGCTGCTTTGTATTATTAAAACTACCATTGCATGATAAACAGTCACCTTGTGCTTTGGAATTAGCTTGCTGCTCTTTCCCACGGCCACAGTCTTTATTAGAAACAGTTCCATTTGTTTTCAGAAGCTCTTGTGTCCTCCTTTCATCAAAACTGCTACTACTAATAGTTTAAACTTGAACAATAAATCATTTAGCTTACTTAAATTATTAGCATAGGTTTCAGCATCATCAGCAACAACAGTATGAACATACTTATCAAATTTAACATTTTGTTTAAGCCATGCTTCCAAATTAATGTCCTACTGCTTTGTATTATTAAAACTACCATTGCATGATAAACAGTCACCTTGTGCTTTGGAATTAGCATGCTGCTCTTTCCCATGGCCACAGTCTTTATTAGAAACAGTTCCATTTGTTTTCAGAAGCTCTTGTGTCCTCCTTTCATCAAAACTACTACTACTAATAGTTCCAGTCTCCTCATCTGAATGCCTGCCATTATTTCCACCATTGCAGCCTTCCTTAGCTGCTCCTGCCTCCAACATTTGTATAGTAATTTTAAGCAGTTTGAGTACTATATTCACAAGCAAGTTCTTGGTTGTGTTAAGCAGGATAAAAAGCTTAATGAATTGATTTATTGTCATAATTGCTTTACTGGTGAAGTTGTTTTTGTATAAAATGGGAGGGAGTTGTGTTTGTAACCATTCTGATGAAGTCTTGGACAAACACGTAATGAGAACTGTGTTCAGCGTTATTTTTTACTGGGTGTGCTGTGCTGTATTATTAAAGAAGTTTGTGGGTGAGCAGCAGCTGTCTGAGTGCCTTTTTCTTTTGATCTGCAAGTATCAAAATACTGTCAGTCCATGCCGTTGAAGCAGTAATTATGGGATGCACATTTCTACTCTTCTGTCTACACACACACACACACACACACACACACACACACACACACACACACAAAACCAGTAGACTGCAGTGACAACAGAACCCCTACCTACCTAATTACACAGACTACAGAGCATGGTACTTTACACAAGTGCCAAGGCACAAGTCTGACTTTTACAAGACTGCAGGTGAACTTATAGTAGATGACATCAGTAAGTCATGTGGGAGACTAGATGCTGTGTGGGCTGCATGAAATTCATGTGCAAGCATTTTTCAAGAATCAAAATACTGTCAATCCATGCCATTGAAGCAGTAAGTGTGGGATGCACACTTCTGCTTGTCTGTCTACAGGGACAGACACACAGACACATATGCTAGGTTGACTGCAGTGAGAACAGAACACCTACCTAAGTACACAGACTACAAAACACAGTATATTACCCAAGTGCCCCGGCACAAGTCTGACTTTTATAAGACTGCAGGTGAACTTATAGTTGATGTCATCAGCAGGCCATGTGAGTGACAAAATGTTGGGAGAACTGCATAGGCTCATAGCTTCATATGTTCATAGGAGGCTGCTGGCCTAATGGCCCTATGGTGTTTAGAAGCCTAGCTGTGTAAAAACTCAAGAACCCTTATTGATCATAGTTGGATGGTCTTTGTTAATAATTTTGTGAGCAGCACCACCTGGCCCTGTCAATGAAGGAAATATGTACCGCACCAGAGGTGACTTTACAATCACCCAACCAGTAGTCAAGGTTGTGCTTGAACAGGGTCATTGAGGATCACTGATTCACACACAGTGGGAGCCTATTACAGAGGTGTGCAAGTTGTTGGGGATATATCCATCTCCCCAGCATGTTCTGTTTATGTCACAGGCCAAGTTATTCTTGTCCCATTTGATTCTCAGATGTCTAGCATTTCCAGTAGGCCAGGGTCTGAGACTGCTGTTTAGGGCATCCATAGGTCACATCTCAACAGTCTGCATGATACCAAGTACAATGACAGGTCTTTCAGTCTTTCCATGTATGTCATGTCTGGAGGCCCTGGAGTCTATCAGGCACATCCTTGTGTTTACTCCAGTTGTTGCAGGTATCTGATGAGGTACAGACAGTAGTGAGCATTGTACTAAATTAGTGGTCTGATAAAAGTAGAGTACAGCAGAGGTATGATCACACTTGTCTTGGATGTGATGTCCATATATATGATTTGTGCAATGCAGAATGTATGTGTCACCATTATGGACACACAGTGATGAAACTATAGATTGCTATCAACATGTGTTCCCAAGTCTCACAACACTGTGTTTGAGCTTAGATGCTATGTATATCATAATTAGCAGGGTACTTCATTACCAAAGGGGACAAAGAGCCATTGTGTGCTTTAAGGTTCAGTCCATGAGTTTGTCAACAATCATTTGTGTGTGGCAGCCCCTTCCATCACATGTTACCATCGTTTGGTAACTGTGTATTAGTGCGTCCATTAACAGTCATCTGCAAACTTGGTAAACCACAGGCCATGTACCATTGCTTGTGCTTCAGGGAAGTAGTTTACAAACAGGTGAGGGCCCAGTACATATCCTTGTGGTATTGTAATAGTAATTGGCTATCGGTGGAGGTGCAGCCCCCAACTTTGCGATTGTGTGTTATGTTATCGAGCCAGTTGCCTGTCCCCTGTACTACAGTATGGCTTAAACCCCACGTGGGAGATCATCGCTATGACACATGAATGGGGGATAGTGCCAAAGGTCTTGGATAAGGCAACATAGGCAGTATGTCCTGTTATCCCTCATCCAGGTCTGTGGGGTCAGTATCCAGGAAGTCCACAGGGTTCATTAAGCAGGATCTACCCTTTACAAAAACAAAATGGGTAGGGTCAAGTATGTTAAAGGTCAACCTATATCCCTGTGGATATGGTCCATGCTAATTCCTTCCCTAGCTTGCAGATAAGTCTTTTTAAGCATATAGATCAATAGTTGTAGTTCTGCATGTTACCAGATTAATGTGCATTGCATAGCACACAACATTTGATATTATATTTTGTACTGTGGTTGATGTATGTGTGGAAGAAGTACTGAGACACCAGGGTTGCAGTGCTGAGGGAGGTGGAAAGAAATGGATGGGTTGTAAATATGTGACATATTGTTAGATAGGGCCCGCAGCTTGTAATGTTTACACATGTAATTTCATATCATACGCAGGCCGTGGACAGTAAACAGCAGTAATACAGCATAATATGTACATTTCCATAGCTAGGCGAGCAGTGGGTTTGTGCAACAGTAACTGTGTATACGCATGCGTGATGCACATGTTTACATTTAGGTAAGCAGTTCGCAAAATGAGAGCCACATTGATAAAGTCTGCCAGTTAGTATTGAGTCTATGAAGTACACCCTCTACTTAACTGATTGTGTGGCAGCACATGTTAATGCATTGATACATTCCTTGTTTGGGGCCAGATGGTACTGGGTTCGAATACAGGTGTATCTAATATTTTTAACAACATTGCCAATGTATGTAACACTTTTAAATACCAACAACGGAGGTTCAAGGAACTCAACACTAGAAGAAAGACAGCACCAAAAACTGTTCCCAGAACAAACCACGATCCACGAATATGTCACAAAGAACTTCTTTTATTGAAATACCAAACGAAGGTTGAGCGCTTTCATCTACCCAATGTAGATTTCATCAGAACACTGAATATATCAAACCTTGTCTCTTAAATACTTTAAAATTCCCGCCTAAAACACCATTTGACCAATTAAACTACCATTAAGTTTTAAAGACATAAGAACATAGATTTTTGTAAAACCCATATATACAGCCTTCTAAATATTATCAGTATTAATAATGGTTAAAAATGCCTAAAACAGCATCAAAATTTAATCATATAATAAAAATTCTCTGTCGGTGGAATATGAACCATACCCCAACTCTAATAATACATACTAGATGAATGTTTCATATAAAATATGACAAATGCATGGAGTGCATAAAGGGAACAATATCAAATGTAAGATATAATCCTACAGTAAATACTAATTACCTAACAAATGCAATATATAGTTATGACCTGCCTAAATATATTGTGCATTACCAAAGTATATAAATGCCTATATTTAACAGTGAAAAATTATTTTATATACATATTTGATTGAGTGTATATGTATATATGTCTCTCTCTGACAAAACTACAACATTGTTAATTTCTTATAAGGGGCTTAGTAGGAATATTTTCATTGATACCTGGTGGAATTGCCGCATTTAGCTTTAACTGCCATTTGATCTCTTTTTCCCCCAAAATTGCCTTGATGTTATCCCCCTGGGGTTGTTCCTAACTACTTCAAGAATGGCAAATTTGAAGGTGTTACAACCAGCACTACCAGCTAAATGTCTGTATAGTGCATTATTCATATCCTTCTTTTTTATACAATACAAAATAATCGTAAATTCTATTACGTAATTTCCTGTCCATTTTTCCAACATAAAAACTTGGACAGGACATGCACTTTCCTATATAGACAACATGTTGGGTCTGGCAATTTCCCTTACAAAGATAAATCCTACTTCTAATAATATTCTCTAAACTAATACACTCCACTTGTAAAATGGAAGGGCACTGGTTGCAATGTCTGCATTGCTTAGTCCCTGTCCTATGGGTGTTCCCGGAATTATCTCTGTGATTAGACCTAATGTCAATCATTTTTTTGAAATTCATCCCTGTTTTATATACATATGTTGGTTTCTCACCCACTCTATCACAAATTCCTTCATCACTAGTAAGAATATTCCAATTACTATCTACAATCTTTCTCACTTCCCCTACGTGATGTCCAAATTGTATTATGTATGACCTGTGATATCCTGATGTACTACATTCATTTGCGCTGGTTGACAATAAACTCTTGCCCAAGATGGGTATATATTTATTACCCCATTCTCATATAACATATTCGGTGATGTCCTTGATCATGGCCTCAGGATAACCTCTCTGTCTAAATAGTTTGCCAGTAAAGGCCATCTCAAGAATCATATCTTCCTTTCTGGAGGTCATCCTTGCAGCCCTTATGCATTGCCCCTTTAAAATACTTCTTTTCTGCATATAGGGATGATTACTGGAAAACTCTAAATAGGCCTTGCAAAAAGTGATCTTAGACTGAAAAGTGTGTCCATCGCTGAATATGTAAGTGTCAAGATAATTTATTCCTGACTACTGATAATAGAAACAATGGAAGATATGGGAAACAAGTTGAAACAAAACCAGTAAACAGTAATGAATTCCCCGATGGCAGGAAACCGATAAAGGCAGTCTCACAGTGTTGAATGAACAATAAGTCTCAAGATGTCACAAAATAATCCTCTCGCAAGACTCTGCAGTCCGTAATAAAGAGAAATTAATTAATTTCCTGTCTTACTGATGTTATAAGTAAATTGCAAGTAGGAAGTACTACCATTGATGTAATCGATGAAATTCATCAATTTCTCCTCATCCCCCTTCCAAAGGATGAATAAGTCATCCAGGTACCTGACATAACAACATATGTACTCCTTCCAGGGTGATTCCAATACAAATTCCTCCTCCCAATCCAATAGGACGAGATTGGCATATATGGGGGCACAAGCAGCCCCCATAGCTACACCCGCTATTTGTTTGTAATACTGCCCTTCAAAGAATATGAAGTTATTATCTAGCACAATATTGATGAATTCTGTTAGTATATCGATCTTGTCCCACTGTAATTGACTGTATTTATTCAGACTGTTAATAAATCGAGTCACCCCATCCGCTTTAGGTATGCACGAAAACAAATCCTTTACATCTATGGTAACAAATAATAAATTGGGGTCCCATATATCTTGTTTGAACTTCCCTAAAAATTCCCAGGAGTCCTTAATAATGTGTGGTATCAACTTGTAGATATGCTTTAACCATTGATCAATGATCTTACCAAATGGAAAAGCCTTGCTACGACTTCCTGAGATAATGGGTCTAAAAGGAGGATCCCTGATGTGTTTGTGTATTTTGGGAATTCCTACTATAGTTGCCATTATGGGGTACTCTACTTTTAAAAAATTGTACAGTTCAAACGTGATTCGATCATCCAATAGAAATTCTTCTAGATACAAGTCAATTCTTCTATGGGCAATATTTATCTGATTGATAGAAGTTACTTCATATTGTTCGGAATTGTTCAAAATGTCAAATATTTTGGCAATATAATTATCCATATCATACAATACCACTCCACCCCCCTTGTCTGCAGTCATAATCCTAATATTTTGAGAATATATAGAATCTAATAGCTTTTCGACTGCTACATTCCACCGGGAAGAATCACCTGATTTTTGTAAATTACCATATAGTTCATATATTTTCTTACTTGACCACCTTTTCAAAGGTTGATAGGGTATTGTGCATGGATGGAGTAAAATTACTTTTCTTATTTAAGCAGTCCATTTTTGAATGCTTATCAGATGAATTTTGAAAAAATATACCCAAATTTATCTTTCTCAAGAATAACTTGAACTCGACTAAAGTATCAACCAGATCAAACTTCCTTCTAGGAATATATTTCATACCTTTCGAAAATGTATCAAAGTGTTCAATGTTTATAGGGTGTTGTGTGTAATTATATATTTTGAAGTCTCCTACACTATATACCACCCCATCAGTGACCCTAATGCCAGTAGGTTCACCTTCCTGTACTAGTAACCCCTGTGGGGATTCCTTGTTCTTCGATCCCCTTGTCTCCATCTGTTTTCTTGCCATTTGTAGTTGCCCTTCCACTTTTTTTCTTGCTCTAAAAAATCTTCCCCACGGCATTCCTCTCTATCAAGATCATTGTACATGTAGTCCACATCATTGCCCCTATCACGTCTATCAGGGTTAACATTAATTCTTTTGTTCCAATTATAGGGAGTTTCATTTTCATATTGTCTTGTATCCCTTAGAAATCTTTTGCATTTTCTATCAAACATTTTTTTTACTACTACTTTCTACATAGTGAAATTGCTTAGTATGCAATTTCTCCCACTGTGGGTGCAATAAATCATTGGTTATAGCAACATTGATTCTTGAGATGGCCTTTATCGGCAAACTATTTAGACAGAGAGGTTATCCTGAGGCCATGATCAAGGACATCACCGAATATGTTATACAAGAATGGGGTAATAAATATATACCCATCTTGGGCAAGAGTTTATTGCCAACTAGCGCAACTGAATGTAGTACATCAGGATATCACAGGTCATACATAACACAATTTGGACATCACGTAGGGGAAGTGAGAAAGATTTAGATAGTAATTGGAATATTCTTACTAGTGATGAAGGAATTTGTGATAGAGTGGGTGAGAAACCAACATATGTATACAAAACAGGGATGAATTTCAAAAAAATGATTGACATTAGATCTAATCACAGAGATAATTCCGGGAACACCCATAGGACAGGGACTAAGCAATGCAGACATTGCAACCAGTGCCCTTCCATTTTACAAGTGGAGTGTATTAGTTTAGAGAATATTATTAGAAGTAGGATTTATCTTTGTAAGGGAAATTGCCAGACCCAACATGTTGTTTATATAGGAAAGTGCATGTCCTGTCCAAGTTTTTATGTTGGAAAAACGGACAGGAAATTACGTAATAGAATTTACGATCATTTGTATTGTATAAAAAAGAAGGATATGAATAATGCACTATACAGACATTTAGCTGGTAGTGCTGGTTGTAACACCTTCAAATTTGCCATTCTTGAAGTAGTTAGGAACAACCCCAGGGGGGTAACATCAAGGCAATTTTGGGGGGAAAAGAGATCAAATGGCAGTTAAAGCTAAATGTGGCAATTCCACCAGGTATCAATGAAAATATTCCTACTAAGCCCCTTATAAGAAATTAACAATGCTGTAGTTTTGTCAGAGAGAGACATATATACATATACACTCAATCAAATATGTATATAAAATATTTTTTCACTGTTAAATATAGGCATTTATATACTTTGGTAATGCACAATATATTTAGGCAGGTCATAACTATATATTGTATTTGTTATGTAATTAGTATTTGCTGTAGGATTATATCTTACATTTGATATTGTTTCCTTTATGCACTCCACGCATTTGTCATATTTTATATGAAACATTCATCTAGTATGTATTATTAGAGTTGGGGTATGGTTCATATTCCACCGATAGAGAATTTTTATTATATGATTGAATTTTGATGCTGTTTAAGGCATTTTTTAACCATTATTAATACTGATAATATTTAGAAGGCTGTATATATGGGTTTTACCAAATCTATGTTCTTATGTCTTTAAAACTTAATGGCAGTTTAATTGGTCAGGTGGTGTTTTAAGCGGGAATTTTAAAGTATTTAAGAGACAAGGTTTGATATATTCAGTGTTCTGATGAAATCTACATTGGGTAGATGAAAGTGCTCAACCTTCGTTTTGTATTTCAATAAAAGAAGTTCTTTGTGACATATTCGTGGATCGTGGTTTGTTCTGGGAACACTTTTAAATACATGTAATTACATTGCTGCTATTCCCTCTTGCTGCACATTGGTGCACAATGCGCACCTTTATGCGAAAATGGCTTAAAGAGGTGAAATGGATAGATAGGACAGTGGTGAAATGGAGAGAAAGCAGGGGAAAGAACAAAGGGAAAGCAGGGCAGGAATGTGCAGGAGGGAGATAGCAAAGAACCATAGCTATCCATTCTTTAACAGCGTAAAGTGAACAGATGTGGAAAATATTAACTGAGTTTGGACTGTCACCTCAAGAGAGAGGGTTGACCAAAACACAATCATGTTGTATAGCCAGTTGGACCAAATCAAGTGTGTCAAGAAGACGTGCAAAATGGAGAGCTTTTTTTTGGGGGGGGGTGTAGGAATATCTGGGTCAGGTAAGTTGGGTAGGTGAGGAAACAGTTTCAGACAGACAAGATGAGATGGGGCAGTGCTGGACAAAAAAGGTTGGGGGACACCATGATTGGGGTGAGGGTGGGGACATCCCTAACCCATGGTTGTCAAGCTGGGTAACAGTGAGAATCGAGTCCTCGCCCACTGGACTGTCATCACTGTCACCTCACTTCGCTGCTGGCCGGAGTGCTTGATGTGTCCTTCTCCTCGTGGTACCACGTAAAATGAGAGAGAGCAGTCTCTGCAGCTGGTGTTGGCATGCACCAACAGTGTGGCGCACAACCCTGTGCAACATCCATGGCAACTCGGTGCAGGTGTCAAAATCCACTACCTTTGCCACTGCTCCCAAAAGGAACTACTGGACCAGTCTCCAGAGCAGGACTACCTGAGGAGGCAAGTAATATAGGGGCAACAGAGGTGGTGCTGCTATGTTGGACCCCAGGCATGTTGGGCCCGATGGAGGGGGACAGGTGGATCCTGTGGGGCAGGCCTACCCCACTGTGCTATGGAGCATTTAGTGATGTGGTACACATCATTGACATGGACACATTTTGACAACATGTAATAAAATTAAAAAAATAATAATTTTGCAATAAAATAACATAAAAATAAAACAAAAAGTAAAGACGCACAGAGTTATTTTATTATAAACAATATAAAATAAAATAAAAATAGAGTAAAAAAGAGAGATAAGGGTTGGGGTAAGAGGAAAAAAAAGAGATAAGGATTAGTACCGTCATATATGACATGCAATGCACTAATACAATGGGTTCCTATTGCGACATTGAAGAGGCTGAACATCGAATGGCTTTAACATCAGAAATGCCATTTATCAGTGTGCTTTTTGTGAGAACACAGTACAGTGAAGATGAGAATATTCGCCCTTTCTTCACTGTAGTGCGATCTCGGAGTTGGTATATATAATTAGCAGGGGGGGGAGGTGCAGCTACCCACAATAGTGACTTCGAGGTAAAGCATTTTCAGCCTTTAAGCCGTTCAATGTTCAGTGTCTTCTATGTTGTAATATAGACCCAATACATTTATTTGAATCTATTGTCTTAACTTTTACATTTAAGACCACCACCTCCTAACAGGTGCACACTATACTACAGATTGCAGCAAGTAATCTTTGACATGCATGTGTTGCATATATGCGTGTTCCAGTTATATAGATTACAGTTTACAGCAGGGCATTTGTGCCACTGGTGTAGAGGTTTTTATTTAAATTTAATACTACTGAAGAATTAACAGTATTGTATAGTTGGGAAGTGTGGTATTTGAACCCACAACCTCGGACTAAAGTCTAATATTGTACTCTTGGTTTGTGCTACAGACTAATGCATGCATACTTGCTTTTACAGTTGAGATATGTATGCCCAGTATGTTACTACTCTATAAAATACCAAAAAAGTTTTCTCTAACTTTTAATAGTATAATAACACTACTGTTCTGCTGCATAGATACCACACACTTCCCTCATCCTTTGCCAGTCTAGCCCCATGGGTTTGGACATTGACCTCATGATCATGGAGTGGCTGAGGAAAAAAAAAAACAGAGCAGAACAGAATACCATTATGAATACTAGTCTTGCCTATGTTCAGCTTTTAAGTCTTAGAAGTACTCTCCGTAGTTGATACTTACACAGGTGTGGGATGTCCCCAATCCTAAATTCTCCGATCTAGTGGTCGAGGGTATCCCTCTTCCTCCTCCATAGGTCATTGCAATAATGCCTACATTGGTCAACAGTGTGCTGGATACCAGTGGCACTGGTTACAGCCCAGGCTAAACTATCCCAAGCTTCTGACGTACTGGGAGCCCGAACAGTCCCCATGCACAAGCCTGGCACAGTGGTTCTTAACTGGGAGTCCAGTAAAAATCTTGGACTCCTCCTCAACATCCCATCTCTCTGCTCTAAACATGACACCTTCCCCACAAACGCCTGCAATCTATGCCATGGACCTAGAGCAATGGAGATTGATGCTTTCCCACCAATTCCAGTTATTGTGTTTAGGGGGAGTACACACAAACTGTTTGAAAACTGATGTGCTCCGCTTGCCACTACACAAACATGGTGCTCAGCAGTGCACACCTCCGCATGTTTGCGCAGTGGTAAGGGAGCACAACAGTGGCAAGCAGTGAGGCATTACATAATTACAGTTGCAATTTCAAGGATATTGGATGTACCGGCAGTTGTGTATGTGTGTGTTACGTAAATGTGAAGGCCATGCCAGTCCAGATAACAGAAACATATTTACAGGAATATAGTACACAGTATATCCACAGTCATACATGTACATAAATAACTGACACTAGTGTCTCAACCCTCATGCATATAACTAATATCAGCTCCACTGTGTCAAGTGTTATAAGTAAGAGTGACTGTAATGAGAAGTGGAACAACAGTAAAAGTGTATGGAGTATGCTGTATTCGAGCATAGGACCGTGTGTATGGCAGTTTACACTTACACCTGTTGCTGTAAGAAGGTTGAGAAAACATTTGTCTGTGTTGCAGTTCATTGCTATAAACTGCAGTGTCACAACAGTAAAACAGAGGTTGTACACCATGTACTAGTACCCAGGACCATTTGTACTCAAGCCCTATACTTACACCTGCTGCCACAGGACTAGATGTTATGTAGTCCAATCTCACCTACATTCTTACCCGTGGGTTCGGAGCTGAATGTTGGCCCTGACTCAGCCATACTTTAGCTCGAAGTCTTTCAATTGGCTGGGCTAAGATGGTATCCCATGCTCGTGTAGCTCGGACATGGTCTCGCTCTTGGCTGTGGCTAAGTATCCTTTCTTCTTTATAGCAGAGAAGTTTTTTGCAAAAAAAGCTATTTTCATAGCTATTTGTGTGTGTATCTTGAACTGTGTTGTGGAAAAGTTGTTTTTTCTTTTAGCATGTTCTTGTGGTATCCCACTAGCTGTTTCCAACGGGCTAGGCCTGTTTCAGTTAGAGGACCTAGTCTGTCCCCTTGCTTACCTTGTGTGCTAATTTTTTTCCCTTGGGCTAAAACCGTTTCAATTAGAGGAATTAGCCTCCCTCTTGTACTTGTGTTCTAGGACCGTTTTAGTTAGAGGTCTTTGTGGTGTACTATTTGTTTGTTTTGTTCCCATGCTTGTGGCTGATTGACCGTTGGTCTGATTGTTGAATTAGTTACTCGGTGTTTGTGGTAACTATGTCTAAAGATACTAAGGGGCATAATCCCTCAGGCTTTAAAAAGTGCACCAAGTGTAGTTATAAGATGTCCATCACTGATGGACACTCTGTTTGTGTGTACTGTCTGGGAGTGATTCACCTCCAGGAATTGTGTAGTTTTTGTCATGCTTTTAGCCCACGTGTTCTTCAGGAAAGGAAGAACAAATTGATTTTGAAGGGACTTAGGTCTCTGATCGCCCTCTCTCTCTCTTGACAGCGGAGCCCCAAGGCCTCAGGGTACTCCCACGAGTGGTCCCCATATTTCTGAGGGCCCCTCAGAGTTTTTGCCTGAGGAGCCACCCAGAAAGAGAACGTGCAAGAGGAAGCACATAGATTCCCAAGATGAGTCTCTCACGTCAAACACCGACCTCGAGGAATCGGAAGGGTCCGCTAAGTCATCCTCTGAGGATGTTTCTTTCTCTGACATCCTAGAGATTTTGAAGCAAAGAGGTGACTGGCCATCCAAAGCCCCCTCTGAAGAGGAGTCAGTGTTCCTGAAGGCCTTTGGTGCTCAGCCCTCCGCCTCCTGGGTGTCTCCATCCTTCGAGCTTCTGCATCTGGTTTGTCAAAGGGTGTGGGAAACCCCTGACTCTGTGGAACCAGTCCCCAAGAGACCCAATAAATTTTTGTCTGCCCCTTCTGATAAGGAATTTCTATCCAAGTGAGTCCCTGTGGATGCCATGGTGGTGGCAGCAGCCACCAAGAAGGAATTGGCTGAGACTTCTTCCAGCATCCATCCCCCTAACAAGGAGTCTAGGACTATGGACCAGTACTGGAAGCGTACGTTTTTTTCAACGGCCTTTACTTTGCGATCACTGAATTACTTATCACACTTTACACGGCTCCAGAGAGATCTCCTAAAGGAGCTTGGAGATACTCTAATGGGTAACGTTTCTGAGGTGGTGGCCCAAAAGGTCAACGCTCAGATGTCTACCCTCAGTTCTGTTGTGAACTCCTCCATGAGGCTGATCTCTCACGCAGCCAAGGGAGCGAGTAGGGCAGCAAGTTCAGGAGTCGCTCTTAGGAGACGTGCCTGGATGCGCCTTTGTCATTTCGTGGAGGCCTTCACGTCTACATTCTCTGATGCCCCGTTTGATGGTTCCTTTGTGTTCGGAACCAAGATGAAATACACTCTCACTAGGTGCGAGCAAGAAGGAAAAACTCTGTCTGCCGTAGGAGTCCATTTTTCCCTTCCCTCTAGGCCTTATCCCAAGGCCCAGAGGGGTAGGATGGAAGATGTGGTTCAAGACATCACAGAGGTTTTTTCCCAATGCACAAGGTGAGCCCCCCTCCAGAGGCAGGGGAGGGGGTGGTTAATCAGGTACATGCCACCCTAGGGGCAGAGGAGGCCCTCGTAACTCAGGAGACCGCGATTCCTTTCGTGGTTCTCCCTACCACCGCTCCTGATGGGAGGACCGACTGTGTGTTTCCGGAGCCAGTCGGGGGTCAAATCTCACTATACCCGGAGGCCTGGCAAGGTATCACCCATGACCAATGGGTTCTATGAATAATTTCCGGAGGATATGTCATTCCCTTCTCGTCAACTCCCCCTTCAATCAAGAAAATCCCGGATGTTCCACCCAGTCAAAGGGATTCCGCTGCTTCAGAGGTTTCAAAGCTGCTAGAGAAAGGAGCCATCCATCATGTCCCCTCAGACCAGACCGGATTAGGGACTTACTCCAGATTCTTTTTGGTGTCGAAAAGGACAGGGGACCTGAGACCCATTTTGGATCTCAGCCGATTGAACAGCCATGTGCAAAAGTCCGAGTTCCGAATGGTCATGTTGCAATCTATTCTCCCATTGTTGGGAAAAGAAGTGTGGATGTGCTCCATCGACCTCAAGGATGCTTACTACCACATAAAGATGGACAGGGCATCCAGAAGTCACCTACGCTTCTGGCTGGGTGCCAGTCACTTTCAGTTTCGAGCCCTGCCCTTTGGTCTCACCACAGCCCCCAGGGTGTTTACCAAATGCATGGCAGTGGTGACTGCTCACTTGAGACGTCAGGGATTCCAAGTGTTTCCATACCTGGATGACTGGCTCCTTACTGCCACCACCAGGCATCTGCTACTTCAGACCAGAGACGCTACTATCAACCTATGTCAACAGTTGGGCATCACCTTGAACTGGGAAAAATCTGCCTTGTTGCCCTCGCAGCATGTCACCTTTATAGGCGCCGAATTAGACACCGTCCTCATGCGGGCTTTTCTACCACAGGAAAGAATCAGAGTCTTACAACAACAGATTTACACCTTGCTCCCTCTGAGAAGAGTGAAGGCAAGATTGGGCCTCCAATTGTTGGGGACGATGGCTGCTAAGATTGTGTTAGTTCCCCTGGCAAGGTTACATATGAGGCTACTTCAGTGGCAACTCTTTGCCCAGTGGTCTCTTCAACGTCTTCCACTTTCTCACCCTATTCTACTCACAGACAGGTGCAAACAGGATCTCAGTTGGTGGCTTCACACCGACAACCTCAGTGCGGGAGAGCCCTTCGTTCCTTCGCCTCCGGTTACCACGGTGACCACGGATGCCTCCCAGATGGGGGGGGGGCATTATCTAGGCAGGACAGTCCAAGGCACATGGCAAGAGCACGAGATGCATCTGCATATCAATGTCCTGGAGATGAGAGCAGTGCTACTAGTGTTGCAAGCACTTCAGAGCTTTCTTCCTCTCAGGACTATTGCAATCCACTCGGGCAATATGTCGGTGGTATGGTATCTGAACAAACAGGGAGGAACCAAATCGTATCCCATTTGCAGAGAGGCCATGCGAGTGTGGCAGTGGGCAGTGACTTCCCAACATTTTCTGGTAGCAACGCACATTCCGGGGAAGTCAAATGTGATCGCAGATAGGCTAAGCAGAGCTATTCTGATACCTCACGAGTGGTCCCTGAACTGTCAAGTTACGGAGCAGATTTTTTGCAATTGGGGTCAGCCTTGCTGCGACTGTTTTGCCAGCCTCCTCAATGCCAAATGCAGCAGCTACTTCACCCTTATCCCCCCTCAGGGGGAGTCACCCAGGCATGCTCTACTCCACGATTGGCCCTCCAGTCTACTATATGCCGTCCCTTTGCTGTCAAAGGTTATTCAGAAAGCGCAATCCTTGGGAAGCAAAATGATTCTGATTGCTCCACACTGGCCTCGTCAAATTTGGTTCCCCTTTCTCCATCCCTATCTCATGGATGCTCCTTGGATTCTGGACTCACAACCAGACTTTCTGATTCGCATATCAGGGCAGCTCCATCCCTCTCTTCGGACCCTCCAGTTGACAGCTTGGCTACTCCACTTCCGTCATTAGTTAGGCTTCACCATTTTTCGCCAGAGGTGATTCATATTCTATCTTCCTCTTGTAAGCCTTCGACCGGGAAGATTTATTACAGGAAATGGAAGAGATTTTTCCATCTGGGCACATGCCAAACAGATTACACAGCTCCAGTCTCGGAGCTCCTTTCTATGCTTTTCAACCAGGGATCAGCTGCCGCAACCATTAAAGTCCAGTTGGCGGCAATTTCTACCTTTCACGTCACAGATGAACCTATTCTAATGGCAAACAGACTCTGTGAGGCTTTCCTGAAAGGCACTTTGTTGCTTCGTCCTCCTGTCTCTAAACCTGTTATGCCTTGGGACTTAAACTTTGTTCTACAGGGTCTTACTTCACCCACCCTTTGAGCCTGCAGCCACTTGTGATTTAAAATTCTTAACTTGGAAGACTGTCTTTTTGGTAGCCATCACGTCAGTCCGACGTGTTTCGGAGCTTCAAGCTTTATCCATTAAACCATCTTACTTGATTTTTCATAAGGACAGGGTTTCTCTCAGACCGAATCCTTCCTTTCTTCCCAAAGTGTAGCATCAGTTTGTAACCTTAACTAATCCATTGAATTACCAGTGTTTTTTCCTCAGTTCTCGAACAAGGCAGAATTAAAATTTCATCAGTTGGATGTGCACAGACAATTATGATTTTATTTGCACAGAACGAAGGACCTCAGAAAATCTGATCAGCTGTTTGTTTCATTTTCGGAAAACGGAATTGGGTCTCCTGTTTCCAAAGTCACGTTGTCCAGGTGAATTTCCAGTTGTATTTCTTTCATTTATAGAGATTTACCGTTCTGAGTGAAGGCTCACTCTACCTGGTCTGTATCTACATCTACAGCTTTTCAGGCCAGATTGTCTATGGATGCTATTTGGGCATCTCCTCACACCTTTGTTACTCATTACAAGTTAGATGTGGTATCTAGAGGCAGGTCTTCCTTTGGTTCCACAGTGCTCAGGAGTATTTTCCACTGAGCCTCCCAGGATTTAGGTGCTGGGGATACTGTCCCACGGGTAAGAATGTAGGCGAGAGTGGGCTACATAACATCAAGAAGTTATGTACTCACCATAACGTTTGATGTATGTAGTCCATCTCACCTCACATTCTTACTTACCCCCCCCACCTTCCCCCGTCCTGGACGATCTGGAGGTTAGGCCGGGTTTACAGGACTAGTTACGTGACATTCCCTAATTTACTGATCATTCTTAAGGTCTCACTTGCTGTTAACCACCATGCAACATCGCTTAGCAGTTTTGCACAATGCCCAATAGTATTAATTGAATGCATCCAGTTTCTATTTTTGGCTGTCTGGATCCTGTCTGCTTTCTGGGTGGGCCACTTGTCCAGTTTGTGTACTGTTGTGCTTCGCACAAACAAGAAGCACAATTGGATCTGCCCATGCCAGCCTCATCTTAGTACTCATTTCCATTCCCTTCTCCCCAATCATAATAGACTTTTTCTTGATCTATCCTACCTCCCTTCTTGCATTACCTACTTTCTAGCCTAACCTTTCTATAATTCCTTAACCTTCTAATGTTCCTTCTCTCTATTCTTGCACTAACCTTTATCTGTCCCAGAAATTGACTGAAATTTACTATCCAAGTCTTTTGCCAGAAAGTGTATGTATAGTTTTTAAGACTTATTCTGCAATATATTTATTTGTCATGCATTATTATGTAACATACAAATTAGGAACACTCTTCAGTCTTTATAATGTATGTTCAACTTTATTGCTTGCTTTATATTTGCTTATTTTCTTATTTTAGTGTATTCACAAATTGTACTCCTGAGTCATCGTCTTAGTCTTTGTAACCAATGTTGATTTGTACATCTGTTTAAATTGTATTGTGGAGCTTTTCTCCTCGGGCCTCTGCTGAAAATGGGCTCCTACCCAGTTGGACTTTCCCAGTGAACAAATGTCAAATAAATAAAGAAAGAAATACACCCCCCCCCCCCAAAAAAAAGGAGAGGGTGTTGAAATGAAGAAAAGCAATCTATGACGCACACACTAGAAATTAGATATTTCTACATAGGTCTGGATTTGAACTCTCACTCCAATGCACCATCAGAACATGGGATGGGTGCCTTATCCCTGTTTGCCACACAAACAGTTTTGCAGCAATGAACTGAACTCAGTCTGCATACAATCAACTGTAACAGCATCTACAGTAATATCAAGCCATACAAGTGTTATTTGTACATTTATTCATTTTAGATGTAGTGCACATAGTGACCACACAACCTGCCATGATGTCCTTCAAGGATGCATCTGCAGTCCTAACATATGGGTTGTCCTGCCTCAGGCAGCCCTTCGTTCGGCCGGATTAAGTCTGGGTCTGGCCTCGGCTGATGTCGCACTCCACCCGACGTCATAGCTGCTGTTTGTTGGGTATAAAGGCATCAGCCAACGCCATTTTCCTCAGTCTTTCTTGCCGCGCGGTGCCCGAAGCAGAAGCTGTTCGCAAGTGCCGGTCGGTCAGATCCAGAGATTTCTACTACCGAAGACTTCTAAAAAGCTAAGTACCCCGTTGGGGACTCTTTCTTGCCTCAGCCGATGTCAGACTTTAACTTGTGGGAAACAAATACCTCATAAGGATTTCCGCTCTTACTGCCTTCCTTGCTTAGGCCCAGACCACGACGTATCAGCTTGTCTAGCCTGTGCTTCCTTCAACCGACGGACGCTTAGACGTCGGTCGGAGTTTGCAGAGGAGTTTTTTGGTCCCGCTTTTGCATACAAAATGCCGTCGGAGACTCCGAATACACAATTAGTTAATAAACGCAAGGAAAAGGACCGACACTCGCGGTCCGCGGTTTCGGCTGAAACCACAGTTAGGCCAACCGCGAGTGTCTCGGTTTCGGCTGAAACCGAGCCCTCGGTTCTTCCTTCGGCTGAAAGCATGCCCCCGATAGCCGAGGCCTCACACAGCATGGTTGAATCTGCTACTGAATTTACTGCTACAGACGCAGGCATCCAGGATTTGTCGGACACTATTCCTTTAGACATATCTACCCCTGCACGTGGGGCTGCTAGACCCCCTGCTTCTATGTCTGTCAAGGCTTTGCCAGGGCTAAAGCAGCTAAATCTTCTAAGGCCTTACCTGCTAAAACCCCCTCACATAGGCCTACCTCTAGTTCCCAAATACTCAGCCTGGCTGAGGATCTCATTTCTTTGATCAGGGGATCCCAACCTCACCCAGACAGGTCCTCTCAGCCCCCTCCAGATAAGAGGCCTAGGACTGAACCCCCGGAACCTGTCTCTTCAGACTATTCCTCGGATGACTCAGACCCTCACGAAGGCTCATATTCTCCTTATAAGGATTCTGATGCAGAAGACTCCATTCCTTCTGTTTCTCCTCCTGAAGAATTTTCCTTTGGAGAAACCTTACATGCTATGAGGGAACACTTCCATTGGCAGGGCCAGGATTTTTCAGATTCAAGGAAAAGGCTAAGGACTTTTTTACACTTACCACAGCATAGGCCTTTAGCAATTCCTCCAGTACTAACTGTTGTTGATGATGCATATAATGATGCCTGTACTGCCACTGATTCTCTTCCTCCGGCCCCTGCCAAGCCTGACAGATATTATAGGGTTCCGGAAACACACAACCATTTGTATAAGGCTCCTGTTGCAGACCCTGAAACCATTTCACAGGGCCCTAAAGGTGTGGCTGCTGCCTCTGCCAAAACCCCTCTCCCCTCTGAAAGGGAATCTAGAGCATTAGAGAGATGGGGTAAAAAGCTTTATACTTCTGCTACTCTTTCGGCCAGGGCCTTAAACTGCCAATTTCACATGATTCAGTACCAGGAATTTTTGTTAGACCAGCTAAATAAAAAACTGTCCCCTCCTGAACCTATAGACCGCAAGACCCTTCAGGATTTGGTACATAACTCTCAGCAGGTCAGTAACCATTTCTTAAAATGTGGCTATGATGCACTGGAGGCTTCCTTTAGATCAGCGGTGACTGGAACAGTGATTCAAAGGCATGCCTGGTTAAAAGAACAATCCTTACCAGACCATGTTAAGTCAAAACTCCTAGATGCTCCCATGGAGAAACAAAGTTTGTTTGGCTCCCCTGCACAGGAGGTTCTAAAGAAGGTGGAAGAAAAAGCAAAATCTGTCCAAACCGTCAAGGATTTCTTACAGGTCCAACCTCCGAGGTTTAGCAAAAATTGGCCTTCGAAGAATTGGTCCTTTCCAGACAACTCCAGAGCACAGAGAGGCAGAAACAGACGCCCAAGAGGCAGAGGTCAATCTAGGGGTGCCTACAGGGGACGTCAGTGGCAACCTACCAACCAGAGAAGTACTGCCACAGATTCAACTACTTCCACAGGGCAGACACAATGACTTGGCTCTGGTTCCGCCTACCAGGGAACAACTGGAAGCACCCTTGGGCGGAAAGCTAGCCTTATTTTCCGACAACTGGCATTACATCACAGGAGACAAATGGACTTTACAAACAATAGACAAGGGCTACAGGTTTCACTTCCACAGTCTACCAAAAACGAGAGGAATGCCAAACCTACCACCAAGCCAAAAAACAGACGCTCTAAGACAAATCAACAACTTACTAAGGATGAGAGCTATAGAAAAGGTACCACCTATGGAGCAAGGCCAAGGATTTTACTACAGGCTTTTCCTTGTACCAAGAAAAGAAAATCAATGGACACCTATTCTAGACTTGTCCGCACTGAACACATACCTCATTGTTCCAAAATTCAAAATGCTGACCCTCCAGCAACTTCTTCCCATGCTGGGCAAGGAGTCTTGGCTGGTGACTCTAGATCTCAAGGAGGCATACCTGCACGTCCCTATACAACCAGATTGCAGAAGACACCTCAGATTTCTTGCAGGATCAGAGCATTATCAATTCTCAGCATTGCCCTTTGGCTTATCTACTTCAGAGTATTCACGAAATGCCTGGCATCAGTAATTGCTCATTGTAGGCTTCAGGGAATTCAAATTTATCCATACCTGGACGACTGCCTAATACAAGCGGACAACAAGGAAAAATTAACAAAAGATTTGGAAAATGTCATACAACTGTTACAAGCCTTGGGATACACAGTCAACATGCAAAAGTCAAGACTTGTACCATCCCAAAGGATAACATTCTTGGGGGCAGAACTGGATACATCAACTCAAATGGCCTTTCTCACAGAAGAAAAACAAAAGCAACTACCAGTCTACTTCATGACATTAACAACACAAACTCAGCTTACTGCAAGGAAAGTCCTGCAAGCCCTGGGTTACATGGCATCCTACATAATATTGGTTCCGCATGCCAGATTACATATGAGGAAGTTGCAATAGTACCTAAGGAATATATGGTCTCAACACAAGCACAGTCTAGAAGCCCAGATTCCAATAATTCCATGCCTGAAGCAAGAATTCCAGTGGTGGGCTCAGGCCTGTCGGTTGAACAGAGGATTGCCTTTCCACAAACCTCATCCAGGCCAAACCATCACCACGGACGCCTCAGACCTAGGGTGGGGGGCACACATGGTGGACAAGAGTATACAAGGCCTATGGACCCAAGACCAGCTGAATCTACACATAAATCTAAAGGAGATGCTGGCAGTGAAACATGCGATCCAGGCATTCAGACCACTCCTTCAACAGGGTCATCTGCTGATAAGGACGGACAATACCACAGTCATGTGGTACATCAACAAACAGGGAGGTACACATTCATACCCTCTATGCCGGATGGCAATGGACCTGTGGAATGTGGCCCTGAATCTCAACATCCAACTTCAGGCCAGATTTGTACCAAGAAAAGAAAATTCTCTAGCAGACACCTTAAGCAGAACTACCACGGATGCTCACGAATGGATGCTGCATCCAGATATCTTCAAAGCCATAACAAAGAAATGGGGAATACCACAGATAGACCTGTTCGCCTCCCCACACAACCACCAATTGAAGAAATTCTGCACAAGAGCATACCACCCACTTGCTTGGAGGGTGGACTCTCTTTCCTTCAGCTGGAAAAACCTGATAGCATATGCATCCCCACCTCTTCCCTTGATGTACAAAGTTCTACTGAAGATCAGAGAGGATCAGCCAAGGGTAATTCTGATAGCTCCAGACTGGCAGAGGCAACATTGGTACCCGCTACTGAGGAGCATGTCTCGGACACACGCATGGCCACTACCTCTATGCCCCTTGCTACTAACACAGGACAACTACAAGATCCTACATCCAAACTTGAAAACACTGCAGCTAGCTGCCTGGAATATTGCATAAAACAAAATAACCCAGGTTTATCCCAGAGGGTAAAGGACATTATCCTGGAGGCACGCCGACCCTCCACAAGGAAGACTTATTCAGCCAAGTGGAAAAGATAGTGCAACAAAGGGAGAAAATGTCTCATTGGCAAACATAGCACACATCCTGGAATATTTAGCAGAGCTGTTCCACAATGGCCTGTCTTACTCCTCCATTAAGATTCATGCATCAGCAATTTCAGCAGAATACAACATGGATCCTCCTGTCTTCTCTCTTCCTCTACTCAGGCAGTTCTTGAGAGGAATCAAAAATGTAAAACCTCCAAGGAAACCACCTTTACCTACATGGGATCTCAACTTTGTGCTGGAAAAGTTAACACTTCCCCCTTTTGAACCAGCAGCAACAGCAGAATTACAATTCTTGTCTTGGAAAACTGCTTTCCTGCTAGCAATTACTTCAGCAAGAAGGGTATCTGAGTTACAGGCATTAATGGCAGTACAACCCTTCCTTATCTTCCATCAGGACAGAGTTTCTCTGAGAACTAACCCTACTTTTATGCCAAAAGTGGTCTCCAGAGTATCATTGAACCAAGCGATTAATTTACCTACATTCTTCCCCGACCCACAGAACAGGGGGGAAAGACTGCTACATACCTTGGATGTACACAGACAATTACGCTACTATCTGGACAGAACTAAGAACAGCAGGAAAACTGACCAGCTTCTGGTAGCATATGCAACAGGAATGCAAGGAAAAGCAATTTCAAAACAGACAATCTCAAAATGGATAGGAAATTGCATTTGATTTTGCTATTCTTTTCATGGAAAGACAACTCCTGATAATATCAGACCTCATTCCACAAGAGCTACAGCCACCACTACAGCTTTCCTACGAGGAGTGGCCACCAAAGACATTTTAGAAGCTGCTACTTGGAGCTCCGTGCATACATTTGCCAAGCTTTATAATCTACCCTTATACTCTAGATCCCGAGCAGGTTTTTCAACTGCTGTTTTGCAAGGGATCTTAACTACACCATCTTTATCTTAGTGCCTCCTCCCCCGGTGTGGCTATGATATTCTACCCATATGTTAGGACTGCAGATGCATCCTTGAAGGAACTAGTACAGTTTTGTACCTACCATAAATGTAGATGTCCGATAGGTATGCATCTGCAGTCAGGATTACCCACCCTCCTTCCCCTCTGTGGTATTCCTAGGGTAATTACCCCTCTTTTAGCTAGCTGGGGGAATCTATTATGGTGTATTTGTTTGTATATATGTTGCAGATCCAGAGACTATTTCTCAGGGGTCCGAGGGCATTAAGGCTTCTACTGCTAGAAATCCTACCCCTTCTGATAGAGACTCCAGGGCGCTGGATAGATGAGGTAAAAAGGTTTATACGTCTGCAACCTTGGCAATCAGAGCTTTAAACTGCCAATTGCATATGTTAAAATATCAGCAACACATTATTGGACTGCTTAAACAGAAAATTATGTTGATTCCTGACAGTGTGGAAAATAAAGATTTACAGGACTTAATGCATTCTGCTGAACAAGTTGGAAAACATACTTTGCAATGTAGTTTTGATTCTTTAGAGGCCTCTTGCAGGGCTGCTGTTACTGGGTCTGTGCATAGAAGGCATGCTTGACTTAAGGAGCAATCTTTGCCTGATCATGTTAAAGCTAAATTGTTGGATGCTCCTTTAAATCAGGACCGCCTGTTTGGCAACAAGGCTGAAAAAGTTCTTAAAAAGATGGAAGATAAAGTTAAATCTATGCAAGATGTTAAAGATTTTTACAAGTGCAACCTCCAAGATTTAGTAGGCACTGGCCTACTAAGAATTGGTCCTTTCCAGTCCCTTCCAGGTCCTCTCAAGCCAAACCCAGACACAGCAAAAAAAACAGGTTTCAGTCTCAGGCGACTCTCAGAACTAAGCAGTGGGGGGGGGGTCTCCACTTCCAAATCTGGAAATAACAAGACACCCCCCCTATGGTAAACAGTCTCAATGACTTCCTTTTAAAATTTCCAAGCACTTATCTTTTGACTGCCTCTTTGGGGGGAAAGATTGCTCTTCATGCAAAGAACTGGGAACTCATAACCCAGGACAAATGGGTTTTAAATATAGTGTCCCAGGGATACAGATTTCATTTCCACACATTGCCAACACCAGATGGGTGGCCAGACCTGCCCCCAAATCAGTGGGCAGAGGCTCAAAAACCAGCACTTTCTCTCTTAAGCATGGGGGCTATTCAACTGGTACCAGAAGAGGAAAAGGGACAAGGTTTCTACTCCAGACTTTTTCTGGTACCCAGAAAAGACAAATCATGGCATCCAATCCTGGACCTATCTACTCTAAACACCTTTCTGGAGATTCCAAAATTCAAGATGCTGACTCTTCATCAATTACTTCCTATGCTAGGCAAAGACGCCTGGTTGGCAACACTAGATTTAAAAGAAGCATATCTGCACATCCCAGTCAGGGTATCTTGCAGAAGATA
The DNA here is from genome assembly GCF_019279795.1 of Protopterus annectens. Taxonomy (NCBI): domain Eukaryota; kingdom Metazoa; phylum Chordata; order Ceratodontiformes; family Protopteridae; genus Protopterus; species Protopterus annectens. The sequence goes on along the minus strand of NC_056750.1, from coordinate 627,628,076 downwards.
CCTACGCTTCAAAGCAGGCTACATGCATTATCAGTACTCTGCACTGCCCTTTGGCTTGTCTACTGTGCCCAGGGTATTGACAAAGTGTCTGGCTCCAGTTATTGCATTTTGCAGGCAAAGAAGTATTCATATATACCCATACGTGGACGATTGTCTAATTCAGGCAGAAAGCCAGGGCATACTTTTGAATCATCTGGCGTTTGTAAAAAAAAGGTTCTAACTTGTCTGGGGTACACCATAAATGAAAAGAAATCACAGCTGGTACCCTGTCAACAAATTACATTCCTGGGAGCAAGCTTGAATACAGCTGCCCAGATGGCTTACCTCACGCCAGAAAAGCAAATTCATTTGGTAACCTATGTCAAACAAGTGGCCACAAAAACCCTGCTATCTGCAAGACAAATACTGCAAGCCTTGGGGTTCATGGCCCCCTGCATTCTTCTAATTCCATATGCAAGACTGCATATGAAGAAACTACAGTGGTATCTGAAAAGTCTATGGAGTCAACATTCTCACAGCCTGGAAACAATGATTCCTATCATACCTTGCCTACATCTAGAGTTCCTCTGGTGGGCAGAGACTTGCCACCAAATCAAGGGACTACCATTCACACTACTCCCTACCACCCAAACCCTAACTACAGATGCATCAGACTGTGCATGGAGGGCTCACCTGGCAAGGAAGTGCATTCAGGGCAAATGGAACCCAAGTCAAATGCACCTACATATCAATCAAAAAGAAACGTTAGCTGTACAGAATGCTCTGACAGCCTTCAAGGACTACATTCTTCCATGACAACTAATGGTAAAGACGGACAACACCACGGTTATGTGGTACATAAACAAGCAAGAGGGTACACATTCCTACCCCTTCTGCAGACTAGCCGTGGCATTGTGGAACACAGCCTTGAGCTACCAAGTACACCTACAAGCTCAATTCCTGCCATGAAAATTGAATACACTGGCAGACAGACTAAGTAGAAACCTCATGGACCCACACAAGTGGAAACTGGAACCAAGGATTTTCAACATGTTCAAGCGAATGGGGGAGCCCAGACATAGATCTATTTGCCTTCCCCCAGAACTACTGGAAAGCAGGGAGTCTGTCAAGAAATTCAGTTTGAATACTTGTCAGGTATTTTCAATCATTCTGAAAGCTAACATATTTCTGAAGTATATTTCCTAAAATGCTTTAAGTTTCGCTGCAGATATTTTCCTGTTCTACAGTACTTAAACTCTATTTTACCCAGCACCACGTACCTCTGCAATATATAAAGCAAACTACAACACGAAGACAAACCAAAAGCTTTAAAACTATTTCTTAACATCTCGTAAAAATTAATAATAACTTGTATTTAAATTAAAAGACAAACAATGAACACAAAGAGAATGTGTGGACTACTTTATCTCACAAAAAGTGGAAGAATACACAGTAAAGCAAACAAAAACCTAAACAACAAAAAGATACAACGCAAAACTAAGAGCATTGTGTAATAGCAATAACCCACAGATGGGTGTGGGTAATGCTGGATTTACCCACGGTTGGCTTTGTTTGGTCACTCTGGCTTCGCCCTCATGACCAAACCACGCCACCCGTGGGTAAATCCAGCATTACTCACACCCAGCTGTGGGTTATTGCTATAGTAATGGACACATATAAGTTAAATAAGTCTCTGCTGTCATATGCAGTGATCATCAGTACTTTTGAGAGGTATGACTGCATGAATCTTTGATGCCTGAGGCCTACTACTTAGTAATGGACATATATAAGTCAAATAAGTCTCTTCTGTCACATGTTAAGGTAATTTCTATACAAATGTCTCACCTTTTATTTGCTTACTTACCAACTAATGAAATACAAAGATATGGCACACATTCATATTATTAAACGGTACAGTCCAGGTTCAGGACTTGCCTTGTAAATGCAGCAGTTGCCACAGTTTTACTTCATGTCTGACTCTGTCTGATGCAGGCAGTACACAGTCAGTATAAGGAGAGGTAACATTTGTGTGAGTTGCCTGGCATTAATGTTACTATATGTATGTGAGTAGGAGGAAAGTTTTAGGCCCCTAGATGATGAGTGATTATGCTATGCGTTATCTCTTAGCCAATGCAAGGGTGTACTGAGTATGCCTACATCTGCCTCCACCCACAGCGGCTGGTGATTTCCCCCTCTGACTCCTCATCTGCCTGTGGCTGTGGTGACCTTGGCCTTGGTGAGATGTCTGGCCTCCTTTGCTTACCTTGCTGAAGCTGTTTCCTCAGGATTATGTTGTGTAGCACGGCACATACTGTGAATGTTTTTGTACATCTCCATGGATTGTACTGCAGGGTTCCTCCGGATTTATCTAGGCAGCCAAACCATGACTTCAGCAGCCCAAACACATGCTGTATGATATTTCTGGTTTGAGTGTGTGCCTCATTATGGCGTTCTTCCGTGGGTATGCATTTCTGGTGGGTGTCATTAGCCATAGTTCCAGTGCATAGCTTGCATCCTCCAGTAGGTGACCCTGTAGGATTTTTCTCAGTAGTAAATGTCTGGTACAGTTGGGAGGTGAGTCAAATAGGTGAGTCATGGTAACTGCCAGGGTTGGCAACACATACGTTCAAGATGATTCTCTTGGCATTACGCACAACTTGGCAGTTGAAAGAGAGGTAGCCCTTTCTGTTTATTTAGAGCCTACCTTGTTCCCCTGGTGGTGCCTTCATTTCTATATGTGTGCAGTCTATGGCACCCAGTACTTCAGGGTAGTGTGCTGTACAGTAGAATTTCTGTATATTTCTGGCCTTCTCCTCAGAACTAAGGGGAAAATATATGTGGTCACTGGCATGTTGGAGCTTAGCATTCAGGAATTGATGGAGGATCCTGGATACTGGTGCCTGTAACACCCCCAGCATATGTCTCTTGTTGGTCTCTGAAAGGTACCTGTAACTAAGATTCTAAGGGCTACACATAATGTCTCCACTGGGATGGGTCCCCCACGGTTGGCTATGGCTCTGAGTTGAGGATGGCCAGGTCACAGAGTTCCTGTAGTGCATCTCTGTCCACACCCTGTAGCTCTCCACAATCTTCACATCATGTAGGCAGTGAAAAGTTAAATGGCACCTGAAAACTCTCCTACTCCTTCTTGGCCTAGGTCTCTTAGCAACAGCAGCATTGGCTTCAGCCTGTAGCTCATACAAATGAATTAAAGCAGCAGCAGCCCCTAACATTCTGTTTGTGTAGACTCCTTTCCATGGTTGTATTCCAGAAGTTTGGAATTTACAGGAAGAGCCACCACAGAGTCTACACAGATGCTTTATAGCTTGTTGAATAGCTTCACTGTATTGGATTAGTTTATTAGCATGCAGTTCAGCTGCTTATGCTGTAAGTAGTATGCCATGGTGTTTACCTTTTTGCACTGGGGTGTGCACCTCTACACGGTGTTTACTAAATCTAAAAGTTGCTGTGGCGATGTGCACGGTGCGCACATGGTGAAAAATGGCCATGTAGGCTTTATTGAATCCCCCATTCATTTTATCATGTCCCCATAAATATGTCTGTTGCTGAACTAATTCACATGTGTTACATAGTTTATAGCTATAGCCTTTGTTTTATCTTCATTAATTTTATACCCTGAAAAACCCAGAACTGTCTCAGAATATTCCACAACACTGAGATGTGCTTTTTCTTGATTTCCCCACTTACCTGTTGTGTATAAAATTTCCAAAATATCTCTAATACCTCTACTTGATCTTTGGTTATTTTTCTTGTTACATGCTCCCTGGATTTGGCCTCAAAAAGAGTAACAACAAAACTAATACGTGCTATATAATCTAAGGCTTTGTTGTGTTTTTTAAATGACTTCCCGAGCTATAGTTATGTAAGTATTTTAGGGAACTAGCTAACATTTTTACTTGTTTTTTTATTATTTGTTTTTGTGTGTTTTTATTTGTCACCAGTTTGTTTGATTTTAAATTATTGTTTAATTAACGACGCAATAGGTTATCCAATCAAAATGGTTTTGAAAGGTATTGAAACCTAGTTATATGGACTGCTTGTTATTCTGAAGAAGCCTCTCTACCTGGGATAAAAGCACTTAATAAATATTACAACAGTGGTCCTTGCCATGGCTTCTTTTGTTTCTCCCTGAACCCTTTCTACTTTCTGTTGCCTAAGTTGTGCCAAAAAATCTGTGCCCTGTTGTCATTTATCAAAAAGCATTTGCTTAATGTCAGTCTTTCTAAACTTGTGCATATTGTCCAAGTAATTTCTTATTTTTTTCTTTAGCACTCTACAACTGCACCTCTTCTTATTCTGTGGGAATCCTCTTATTTTGTAATACTTTAACTTTTGTCAGCCACAATAATTATTACTACTTCTTAACCATAGCTCTTTTTATATCTACCCTACTTTTAAACTCCACTTTCATTTTATCCCACTCACTAGCTCTATAACTTTTGGTATACTTTTTATCTTCTTTAGTAACCCCTAATAATTTCCACCTTCTATTTCTTAAATTCCTTTTATTAATAGGTAATAGAAACACCGTTGTCTCATCTGTACTTAATTACTCTCTGTTTTTATTTTAGTAATTATTGCTGCATGATCTGAAATAGTTATTGGATGTGTATCAAAGTTCTCAATTAAATGCACATGATCCTGTGAAATATAATTTCTGTCAAGTCTAGCCCAGTTATTGTACCTTATTGAATAACAGGTAAATTCTCTGAGTTCCTTTTACTGAATTCACATCTTTCGTACCAAATATTTTCATAAATTTCTCTAGAAATCTATCCTCTTTTGTTAGATTTTTCCTTCTAGCGCCCAATACATCCTAATTGTTACAAATCAAATTCCAGTCGCCAGCTATAAGTAATATAACATGCTGAAATCAGATTATTTCTCCCAAAATGTTCTTAATCTCCATAATAGCAGTTTTTGGTGGAATTGTTAGCATAATCCTCCTCCCTTGCCTGTAGCCACTTACTACCACAAGCCTGCCATTGCTATACTCTTTTCTCTTCTTCTACAGACCCTCTAGCAATTAGTGTTGTTATTCCATTCTTCCTTTTTCCCTGATATTCTGCTGAATATCCATCCTAAATTCCTTTATTTGTCAAATTTAGATGCTCATTTTCATCCAAATGCATCTCCTCTCGTTACTTTTTGTCTTTGCCTGTAAGTTCATTCATGTTCTAAAATAATATGGACAGAGTAGCCATTATGATAGAAAGCTGTTACTAATGTTATGTATGACTGATATTCATCGTGTTTCACTGTTGCAGTCATTACTCTTGGGTTATTTTGCTGGCAGGCTACCCTTAGTTGGCCAGAATTCCAAAGTCTAGGTCCGGCGTCGGTTGCTGTCGCCTCTTCTCTGACGTCAGTGCGCCAGGGGTATAAAAGATGCAGCCGACGCCGTTTTCTCCAGTCTTTTATTGCAGCGTGGTTCTCAAAGCAAAAGCAGTTTGCAAGTGCCGGTCGGCCGACTCCTGAGATTTTCAAATCCGAATTTCAGAACCGAAGTCTTCATTAAAGCTAAGTACCTCATTGGGGAAACTTTTTTCTTGCTCCAGACCGATGTCAGAAAAAGTTAACAACTGTATTTCTTGTGGGAAGCAAATACCGCATAAGGATTTTCACTCTTTACTGTATTCCTTGCCTAGGCCCTGATCACAATGTTGCTAGCTGTCGGTTTTGTGCTAGATTTAACCAACGCACTATCAAGCGTCGGTTCGATTTTGCATTTCATTACTTTGGCCGAAGATTTAATTATATAATGCCGTCGGACCAGCCGACAACTGGAGTTAACAAAAAAACGCAAGGACAAGGATAGGTATCCGAGGTCCAAAATCGACGACAAAGCCTCTACTAGGCCAGTCGCTGATTCGCCGGTTCTTAGTGAGGTGCTTTCGCAGACCCTGGCGTCCGCTACCTCAGAGCCACAGGCCACTACAGACTCCCACGTGGAGCCAACTGGGCCTCTGGGAAGCAAATACCGCATAAGGATTTTCACTCTTTACTGTATTCCTTGCCTAGGCCCTGATCACAATGTTGCTAGCTGTCGGTTTTTTGCTAGATTTAACCAACGCACTATCAAGCGTCAGTTCGATTTTGCATTTCATTACTTTGGCCGAAGATTTAATTATATAATGCCGTCGGACCAGCCGACAACCGGAGTTAACAAAAAAACGCAAGGACAAGGATAGGTATCCGAGGTCCAGAATCGACGACAAAGCCTCTACTAGGCCAGTCGCTGATTCGCTGGTTCTTAGTGAGGCGCTTTTGCAGACCCTGGCGTCCGCTACCTCAGAGCCACAGGCCGCTACCGACTCCCACGTGGAGCCAACTGGGCCTCTGGATACTCAAGGTATTGGACACATGGAAATCATACCCTTAGATGGGTCCAGAGCCACTGAGCAGGCATCGGTTTCTGAGGGTGTCTTCAGACCTACACAACTATATATTAGGCCATCTTCAGCTTCAAAGACTAAAGCAGCTCTAAAGACAAAGAAACAAGTACAGCATTCTCCTACTCAGACTTCCATGCCTAAAAAACAGATGCTCAAAATGGCCGAAGACCTAATTACTTTGATCAGGGGCTCCCATCCCCCTCCTGATAAGAGGCCAAGGCAAGAGACAGAGTATGATTCTTCTGATCAGGTATCTATTTTCTCTGATTCCTCTTCTGAACAGGATTACTCCATGCTTCCCTATGAGGACTCTGATGCTGAATAATCCATTCCTTCAGCCTTTCCTCCTGAGGATTATTCTTTTGGGGAAACCCTGCATACTATGAGGGAGCATTTCCACTGGGAGAGCCAAGATTATTTTGAATCTAAGAAAAGGCTCAGAGACTTTCTGCTTCTTCCTCAGCACAGACCCCTTGCTATTCCACCTGTTTTAGACATTGTAAATGATGTATTTTCAGGGTCCGGCCTGTCCCCTGACTCTTTACCCCCTGCACCTTCTAAGCCAGACAGATACTACAGGGTCCCGGATTCTCATAAATTCCTATATAAAAACCCCGCTGCTGACCCAGAAACTATATCTCAGGGTCCCAATGGGGTTAAAGCTTCAACTGCAAAAAACCCTGTCCCTTCTGATAGGGATTCTAGGGCTCTAGACAGATGGGGGAAAAGTCTACACTTCTGCTACCCTGGCTGTAAGGGCTTTAAATTGTCAGTTTCATATGCTTAAATATCAGCAATATTTAATGTCACTGCTTAAACAGAAAATGTTGACAAATACTGAATGTTCAGAGAACAAGGAATTGCAGGATTTATTGCATGCAACTGAACAGGTGGGAAAGCATACTTTGCAATGTGGTTATGATTCACTGGAGGCCTCTTGCAGGGCCGCTGTTACAGGTTCTGTTATTAGAAGGCATGCTTGGTTAAAGGAACAGAATCTGCCCGATTATGTTAAAGCAAAATTATTAGATGCACCATTACAGCATGATACTTTGTTTGGTACTAAAGCAGAAGAGGTGTTGAAAAAAATGGAGGATAAAGCAAAATCCATGCAGACAGTCAAGGATTTCTTACAGGTACAGCCACCCAGGTTTAGCAGGAACTGGCCTTCTAAAAATTGGTCCTTTCCAGTTTCAGACAGACCACAAAGAGGCAGATACAGACATCCCAGAGGCAGATCTCAGCCCCAAGGCTCATACAGACCTAAACAATGGGGTGCTCCTACCTCCAAAAGCGGAGAAGACAAATCACAACCTTACAGGAAACAGTCCCAATGACTTTCGTCTACCAGTTTCAAGCAGTTTTCTTTTAACAGCCCCCCCCCCCAGGGGGAAAACTAGCACTTTTTTCATCAAATTGGCAAATGGTTACCCAAGGCAAATGGGTCCTGAACATAGTGTCCTAAGGCTACAGGTTCTATTTTCACACTCTACCAAGGTCAAAGGGCATGCCAGACCTGCCACACAATCAATGGGCAGAGGCACAAAAGCAAATTACAGCCCTCATGGACATGAGGGCCATTCAGCAAGTACCACAACAAGAGCAGGGGCAAGGATTTTACTCCAGACTTTTCCTAGTACCCAGAAAGGACAAAACCTGGAGACCAATACTGGACCTGTCTATACTAAGTACGTTTCTGGAAGTTTCCAAAATTCAAGATGTTGACTCTACAGCAGCTACTGCCCATGCTGGGCAAGATGGCTTGGCTCGTAACTTTGGACCTAAAAGAGGCATACCTGCATGTCCCAGTCAGACAATCTTGCAGAAGATACCTCAGATTCATAGCTGGCTCAGTGCATTACCAATTCTCTGCACTGCCCTTTGGCTTATCTACTGCGCCCAGGGTCTTCACAAAATGCCTGGCACCAGTAATTGCATTTTGCAGACAAAAAGGAATTCAAATATATCCCTACTTGGACGACTGCCTAATTCAAGCAGAGAACAAAGACACTCTTCTAAAGCATCTGGCGTTTGTAAAAAGATTACTAATTGGCCTAGGGTACACAGTAAACGAAAAGAAATCAATACTAGTGCCCTCTCAAGAAATAATATTCCTGGGTGCAAGCTTAAATACAACTGCCCAGATGGCTTATCTCATGCCAGACAAGCAAAAGCAACTGACTACTTACTTCAAGAAATTGGCAGCAAAAACCCACTTATCTGCAAGGAAAATCCTGCAGGCCTTGGGTTTCATGGCATCCTGCATTCTACTAATTCCATATGCCAGACTGCATATGAGGAAACTACAATGGTATCTGAAAAGTGTTTGGACTCAGCATTGCCACAGCCTGGAGACAGTAATTGTACTCATTCCCTGCCTACAACAGGAGTTTCGATGGTGGGCAGAAGCCTGTCACCACAAGGGTCTGCCATTCAGTTTACCCACAGCCAGGTAGACCCTGACAACGGATGCATCAGATTATGCCTGGGGGGCCCATATGGCAGGAAAATGTATTCAGGGCGCATGGCCTGCAAACCAGATGCATCTTCACATCAATCAAAAAGAGACGCTAGCTGTTCAAAATGCCCTAACAGCTTTCAAGGACTTGCTTCATCCAGGACAGTTACTGATAAAGACAGACAACACTACGGTCAAGTGGTAAACAAGCAGGGAGGTACACATTCCTACCCCCTCTGCAGACAAGCAATGACCTTATGGGACACAGCATTGGCTTTTCAAGTTCACCTGCAAGCACAATTCCTGCCAGAAAAAACAAATACTCTGGCAGACGAACTAAGCAGAAATCTCATGGATCCCCACAAATGGAAACTGGATCCACAAGTCTTCAGCATGATAATAAGGAAATGGGGATGCCCAGACATAGATCTATTTGCCTCCCCTCACAACTGTCAATTGCAGAGATTTTGCACAAGAATTTATCATGGAAAGTGGACGCCCTATCATTCAGCTGGCAAAATCTAACAGCATATGCTTTTCCCCCACTGCCTCTCCTTCCCAGACTACTCCTAAAGGTCAGACAAGAGAAGCCAAAAATGATACTTATTGCACCAGACTGGCCACGCCAGCACTGGTACCCAATCCTAAAGAGCTTGTCTCAAGGTCCAGCATGGATATTGCCTCAAACTTCTCACTTGCTGACCCAACAAATCAATCAGATCCTGCACAGCCAACTCAGAACCTTAAATCTGGCAGCATGGCGGATATTGTAGCCATTCAGAACACTCCTCTTTCAAAAGCTGTTATGGATGTTATCTTGGAGGCCAGGAGGCCCAGTACCAGAAAATCTTATGCAGAAAAATGGAAGAGATTCTGTGCTTGGAACCAGGAACAAGGCATTGACAAGTCTGTACCAAATATATCTCAGATTTTACAATACCTAACTGAGATGCTGAACAAAGGCCTTTCTTTCTCATCAATTAAGATTCATGCCTCTGCCATTTCAGCCCATTACAATACGGAACCACCTAAGAGGGGCCAAAAACATTAGGCCTCCAAGGAGAGCACCAATTCCGGCCTGGGACTTCAATTATGTGTTGGAAATACTCACACTGCCTCTTTTCGAGCCAGTATCAACAGCAGATATAAAATTCTTATCCTGGAAAACAGCTCTGCTCCTAGCAATAACCCTCTGCAAGGCGAGTCTCGGAGTTGCAAGCACTCATGGCTGTGGAACCTTTCATCATTTTTCATCCAGACAGGGTTTCTCTGAGGACAAACCCTATATTTATGCCTAAGGTGGTGTCCAGTGTGGCCCTCAACAAACCATTCACTTGTCTACCTTTTACCCAAATCCACAGAACAAGGGTGAGAAAATTCTGCATTCTTTGGACATACACAGGCAGGTATGCTTCTACTTGGACAGAACTAAAGCTTTCAGAAAGACTGAGCAACTTTTAGTGTCGTATGCTGCAAGATCACAAGGAAAGGCTATCTCAAAACAGACTATTTCTAAATGGATAGGCAATTGCATCCGTTTCTGCTATTTTCAACATGGCAAATCAGTGCCTAAGGGCATTAGGCCTCATTCCACCAGAGCAGCAGCCATATCAGCAGCCTTCCTCAGAGGAGTACCAACCAAAGATATCTTAGAGGCTACAACTTGGAGTTCAGTGCACACCTTTTCAAAGCGTTACCACTTGCCTCTCTACTCTAAGTTCAGAGCAGGCTTTGCCACTGCAGTTCTGCAGGGCCTCATAGCCTCTCCTAATCCTATTTAGCCCAGCCACCCATCCTCACCTTTGGGATTCTACCCACAAGTAATGACTGCAACAGTGAAACAAGATGAACATAGTACAGTTGTGTACCTACCTGTTGCAGTCCAGGTTTCCCACCCACCATCTCCCTTCTCTTTTCTGGGACTTATCTGCACTTCTCTATCCTATACAACCTTTTTGGAGTATTTGCTTGTAGATGAAGGAAATGTTATTTTTGTGCATGCATTTCTTATTGGCATATTTTTTCAGCCTACCAATTTGGGGCACCTGACATCTGGAGTGTACTTTCTTTTGGGTGTATATTTTCATCCTTTGTCTTACATGTTTGGCAGGGTGATCTTTCATACAGTTGTTTCTTCTCCTCTCCATTTCAGCCTGTGTCACATTTTCAAAACTTTTTGCTTTAATGAAAATCTTCAAACAAAAATAAATAAATAAATACATTGTCACAACTCCTCATTACCTAAACAAACACATAAAACTATGTATATTTAAAAAAATATTAAGTTTAACCCTTCAGATGGGGCAGTTGTCCCAAATCAACTGCTGCACCTATAAGCATTACCTAATCAAACGGACTGCTGCACCCATAAGCATTACCTAATTTAACATTAAGGTTACCAGTGCTAAAGTGCATGTTACAACTTGTATCCTCTGTTGTACTGATTGCTGTCTTTATTTTTTTTATCTTGTACCCCCCCCCCGATGTGAAAAACAGCTTGCATGCTTTCAGAAAACTAAGTTTTAGCTTTAAGAAAAAGTGCAGTATGTACCTTTAAATAAAACTGAATTGTGCACTCTTCTTTTAAATGCTTTATAGTATTAAAGCTACTGGGGGGGCTACTGTTTTTATTCCCTTCCCTCAATTTAGATGTTATTTCTTACTGAATCGTTTGACACTGAGCCTCTAAGTCTTGCACTTCTCTCAGCAAAGAGTGCTCTGAACGGTATATAATTGAATTGCTTGTTATTGCAGAGGGCTTGCCAGCAATGAGAAAGAAAAAAAGAACAGCTAACATCTTTGCAGGAATCTTTCTACATTTCATTTAATTTAGAATACAATGTAGAAAGTTCTCCTAGCGAACTACCTTCAGATGCAGACTTTAGGACTCCCACTGAGAAGAGCATTTGTTAATGGGGGAAAAAAAAACAAGCTAATACCTCTGCAGATTCAAGAAACTAAGCAGTTTCTATCACTTTCATTTGTCTTACCTGTCAAGGCTATTTGCTTTAAAACATGTTTTCAGCTCATGCAAAGGACTTTAGTCTATGCAACCACCCTTGTAAAAGCAAGGAAGATTATTATCTTAACTCTATACATAATAAAATCAATACACTTTTAACACCCCACCTCCACTCCAGCAACCCAAGATCCCATTATAGCATCTTAAATTTGCTTTTTGTCCAGCCTTCCTTGATACAGTGTGACGCCTGTACATGTGTTATTAGAAAAAGTGCTTACTTACTTTAATATTGTAACATATACTTCAGTCACTGAAAAAACATCCGCATGTTAAAAAAAAAAAAAACCCTGATTGCATACTGTACAAAATTACTTTACAATATAACATTCAATTTACATCATGAAGTTTTATACAGATGTAAGAACAAAAATGTGATGTTATGTAGTCCAATCTCGCCTTCATTCTTACCCGTGGGTTCGGAGCCGAACCTCGGCTCTGACTCGGCCATACTCTAGCTCAAAGTCTTCAATTGGCTCGTGGCTAAGAGGTGCAACAGGTCTATTCCCCAGATCTCGTTTGCTGCTCATTAAGCTCAGACGTGGTCTCGCTTTTGGCCGTGGCTAAGTATATTGTTTATAAATTTTTTTATAAACTTTTGACTTGTTGCTCAAAAAAGCTATTTTCATAGCTCTGTGTGTGGTAGTGTATTTTACCGCCTGTATTTGTTTCTCTGGCTGTTTTTTGTGCCCTTGTCTGGCTGCTTGTGTATCTCATTCATTTTCTTTTCCCCACGGGCTAGGCTGGTTTAAGTTAGATTACCTAGTCCTCCCTGTTGTTTTCCCTCCTGTTTCTTGGCCGTTTGAGTTAGAGGCCCTGTTTGTTGTTAGTTGTGTCTAGTGCCTGTACGTATTAATTTGTTCCGTTCAGCATGTCCCAGGATCCTAAGGAACACAGGCCTTCGGGCTTTAAAAAGTGTGTTGAATGCAGCAATAAAATGTCTTTAACTGATGGGCACTCTGTATGCGTGTACTGCTTGGGGGCTATTCACCTCCAAGAGTCCTGCTTGTTTTGTCATTCCTTTAGTCCCCGTGTGCTACAGGAGAGGAAGAACAAGCTAATTTTGAAGGGACTGCTTAAACACTCCTTCGAGGAAGACTTGGCTAAGTCTTCCAGTGCATTACCCTCTCCAGCAAAAAAGGACAAAAAGACTTCCAAGAAGCGCTCTCCGGCTCCGTCTGTTTCTTCGGAGCCTCCAGAGAAAGTGGCTAGAACAGCTTCTCCTTCTTCGATTCCACTGCCATCGGTGCAGAAAGAAGGTAGTCTCATGATTAAGTACGTGTTGGCTCCCAGCCTTTCGGAGCCTGTCACGGATATTTTGGTTTGGAGCAGGTCTCCAGTTTTTTGACCGGGTTCATCGTCACGCAAGTCCCCTTCTGTAGGGAGATCCAGATCTCCTACTTTTATCTTCCAGGTCTTCCAGGACCCTTTCTGATGAGGACGTTGATAGGGTGGTGAAGAAACTGCTTCAGTCATTGGTGTTGGCCAAATTGATTTCGGCTCCGACCCATTCGGCTCCGGAGCCTATGGTCTCTTCATCCTTTGTTGTTTCTCTGAGTCTTTCTCAGCCTTCGGAGCCAGAGTTATTTGTTCCATCTGGTGCTATTAGGTCGGTTCCAGTAGCCTCATCTGGCCTCTCTGTTCCAATTTCCGCTCCGACCCCGTCGGCTCCGTCCATGGGGTTGAGGGTCCACAGTTCTCCGGTCGGACCTGAGGGGGAGGAATCAGATCAATCTTCCTCAGTTCCGAGCCTTTCTCTTGGTGCTTCGGCTCAAGTGAGCTTGGACCAGACATCTGCTTCGGACCTCATCTCCTCGGTGCCGAGGGCTATTACTGTTTCCCCTACAGTTAGTCGGCCTTCTGAGCTGGGAGGATCAGCCTTCGAGGTTATGAGGAGTGTGCTGGCCAGGTCGTCAGCTGCATCCTGCGACACCGATACTCTGCCCCCTCCAGCACTGGTGTCAGTTTTGGTTCACACTCTGTCCTTGGGCAGCGGAGACCCTAAGCCTCACGATACCTCCATGAGTGGTCCCCAGCTTTCTGACGTCTCCCCAGAGTTTTTGCCTGAGGAGCTGCCAGAAAGAGATTGTGTAAGAGGAAGCACCTTGACCCCCCGGATGAGTCTCTCACATCGGACACCGACCTTGAGGAGTCAGAAGTGTCCCCCAAGTCATCTTCTGAAGATATCTCTTTTTCAGATATCCTGGAGATCTTGAAGCAGAGATGCAGCTGGCCCTCCAAACCCCCTTTTGATGATGAGTCAGTGTTACTGAAGGCTTTTGGGTCTCAACCCTCCGCCTCTTCGGTTTCTCCCCCTTTTGATGAGCTATTAGACCTTGTCTGTCGAAAGGTGTGGGAAACTCCTGACACTGTGGAACCGGTCCCAGGGAGACCCAATAAGTTTTTGTCCGCCCCCTCTGACAAGTAGTATTTATCTAAAGGCCTTCCTGTATGGTGGTGGCAGCGGCCACCAAGAAGGAACTTGCTGAACCTTCGTCTACTGTCCATTCACCTAACAAGGAGTCCCGGGCTATGGACAGGTATGAGAAGTGTGTTTTTACCTCAGCGTCCTTTACACTGTGGTCACTGAACTACTTGATGCATTTTACGAGGCACCAGAGAGATCTCGTAAAAGAGCTAGGAGATTCTCTACAGGGTAACATTTCTGATGCAGTGGCACAGAAGGTCAATGCACAGATGTCTACCTTAAATTCCCTTACCAACTCCTCCATGAGGCTGATCTCATATGCAGCCGATGGAGCGAGTAGGGCTGCGGGTTCCAGAGTCTCTCTTAGGAGACACTCCTGGATGCGCCTGTGCAATTTCGTGGAGGCCTTCAAGTCTACGTTCACCAATGCTCCATTTGATGGTTCATCGTTGTTCGAAACCAAGGTGAAGGACACTCTCACTAGGTGCGAGCAGGAAGGAAAAACCCTGTCTGCCATGGGAGTCTGTTTTTTCCATGCCTTCTAGACCTTACCCCAAGGGCCAGAATGGTGGGAAGATGTGGTTCAGGAAGTTGCAGAGATTTTTCAGGGTGCACAAAGTGATTCCCCCTCCGGAGGCAGAGGAGAGGGTGGAAATTCATGTAGACGCCGCCCTATAGGCAAAGGAGGCCCACGTAACCAGGGGGACCATGATTACTTTTGTGGTTCTCCCTACCAGCGCTCTTGAAGGGAGGCCCGACTGTGCATCTCTGGAGCCGATCGGGGGTAGCATTTCTTTATACCCAGAAGCCTGGCAAGAAATCAGTCAAGACAAGTGGGTATTAAAGATAATTTCCAGAGGTTACCATATTCCCTTCTCTTCTCCTCCCCCGCCATCCAAGAGAATCCCAGACGTTCCACCCAGTCACAGGGATTCTGCAACTTTAGAAATAAGAAAGTTGCTTTCAGAGGGAGCCATCCAGCCTGTCCCTGCAGACCAAGAAGGATAAGGGACTTACTCCAGATTCTATTTGGTGCCGAAAAGAACAGAGGACCCGAGACCCATCTTGGATCTCAGCCGATTGAACCTTCATGTACAAAAGTCCAAGTTCTGCATGGTCACCTTACAATCAATACCCCCTCTGTTAGGGAAAGATGTGTGGATGTGCTCCATCGACCTCAAAGATGCTTGCTACCATATCAAGATGGACAGGGCATCGAGAAGTCATTTATGCTTCCGGCTGGGAGCCAGTCATTTTCAGTTTCGCGCTCTGCTCTTTGGTCTCATCACAGCCCCCAGGGTGTTCACCAAATACATGGCAGTGGTAATGGCTCACTTGAGACGTCAGGGATTCCAAGTGTTTTCGTACCTGGATGACTGGCTCCTTTCTGTCACCACCAGGCATCTACTGTTACAAACCAGGGATGCCACCATTACACTGTGCCAATGTTTAGGAATTACTCTAAATTGGGAAAAATCTGCCTTGTTGCCCTTGCAGCATGTCACTTTTATCGGCGCCAAACTAGATTCGGTGCTCATGAGGGCTTTCTTACCAGAGGAGAGAATTCAGACTCTACAACAGCAGGTATACGCCTTACTACCATTGAGGAAGGTCTGGGCAAAAGTGGTCCTCAAGATTATTAGGGACCATGGCTGCCACAATCATGCTAGTTCCCCTTGCCAAACTACACATGAGGGTTCTTCAGTGGCTGCTTTTCGTCCAATGGTCACTGCAGCATCTCCCACTCTCCCATTTTATTCTGATTCCGGGCATGTGCAATCGGGATCTATGCTGGTGGCTTCAGGCCAGCAATCTCAATGTGGGCAAGCCCTTTGTCCCATCTTCTCCAGTTGCCACGGTGACCACGGATGCCTCCCAGATTGGGTGGGCGGGGCATTATCTTGGCAGGACTGTCTAAGGCACGTGGCAGGATCATGAGACAATGCAATCCACTCAGACAGCATGTCGGTAGTGTGGTACCTGAACAAACAGGGAGGAACCAAATCATACCCCTTTTGCAGAGAGGCACTAAGAGTTTGGCAGTGGGCGGTGTCTTCCCAATGCTTTCTAGTTGCAACGCATATACCGGGGAAGTCCAACGTGATTGCCG
The DNA here is from genome assembly GCF_019279795.1 of Protopterus annectens. Lineage (NCBI taxonomy): Eukaryota > Metazoa > Chordata > Ceratodontiformes > Protopteridae > Protopterus > Protopterus annectens. Next base: position 627,611,666 of record NC_056750.1, on the reverse strand, counting down.
ACAAGCTGAGCCGAGCTATCCTAATGCCTTACGAGTGGTCCCTGAACAATTATGTTGCGGAAGAGATATTCCACAGGTGGGGTCAGCCTTGCTGCAATCTGTTTGCCAGCCCCCTCAATGCCAAATGCAGCAGCTACTTTACCCTTATCCCCCCGGAGGGGGAGGCACTCAGGGACGCTCTGGCTCACGATTGGCCCTCCGGTCTTCTGTATGCCTTTCCACCGTTACCTCTGATATCAAAGGTCATTCATAAAGCACAGTCTTTGGGGAGCAAAATGATCCTCATTGCCCCACACTGGCCTCGTCAGATTTGGTTTCCCTTCCTTCAACCCTGTCTAATGGACAAGCCCTGGATTCTGGACCCAGTTCCAGATCTACTGACTCGTATGTCAGGACAGTTCCATCCCTCTATCCAGACCCTCAGATTGACAGCTTGGCTGCTCCAGTTCCATCCTTAGTCTGGCTTTATGATTTTTTTCCCCGGAAGTGGTCCATATTCCATCATCTTCCCATAAGCTTTCTACCAGGAAGATTTATTCCAGTAAATGGAAGAGATTTTCTATTTGGGCCCATGAGAGACATATTGATTGTTATACAGCACTTATTTCGGCAATACTGGAATTTCTTTCTCAACTGTTTAGTTGGGGTTCAGTTGCGGCAACCATTAAAGGCAATTGGCAGCTATTTCTACCTTTCACGTTGCTAATGAGCCCAACCTTATGGCTCATAGGCTTTGTAGGACTTTTATGTCTTTGATCCAGTGATGCAATGGGTCCTCAGTTTTGTACTACAGAAGCTCACCTCAACTCCCTTTGTGCCTGCAGCTACGTCATGGAAGACAGTATTCTTGGTAGCCATAACTTCAGCTAGGCGGGTCTCTGAACTCCAAGCATTATCGATTAGGCCACCTTATTTGATGTTCCACAAAGATAGGGTCTCCTTAAGAACCAGTCCTTCCTTTGTTCCAAAGGTTGCCTCTGTTGTCAATATCAACCAATCCATTGAGTTGCCTGTGTTTTTTCCTGAATTCTCCAACAAGGCAGAATTTAAGTTTCATCAGCTGGATGTTCAAAGACAATTGCTTTTCTATTTACATAGGGCAAAACATTTCAGGAAATCAGATCAAATGTTTGTCTCGTTTTCAGACACTAGACATGGGGTTCCGGTTTCTAAGGTAACCTTGTCTCACTGGATCTCCGATTGCATCTCATTTATTTATGCTTCCAATGGCAAAGAATTACCTTTTAAAGTGAAGGCTCATTCTACATGTTCTGTGGCTACCTCAACTGCATTTCAGGCTAGGATGTCTATGGATGATATTTGTGCTGCAGCAACATGGGCTTTGCCTCTTACCTTTATTAGTCACTACAAATTAGATGTGGTCTCTAGAGGCAGATCTTCCTTTGGTTCCATGGTGCTCAAGAGTATTTTTCACTGAGCCACCCAAGATCAAGGTGCTAGGGGCGCTGTCCCACAGGTAAGAATATGAAGGTGAGATTGGGCTACATAACATCAAGAAGTTATGTACTCACCATAACGTTCGATGTATGTAGTCCATCTCGCCTTACATTCTTACAAACCTTCCCTCCTACCCCCTCCTGGAGGACCTGGAGATATTGTCCTTTCTGTTAGGGTTGTTGTTCTTCTCAGTGTGTATGTGTGTGAGCTTACAGCAAACAAGATCTGGGGAATAGACCTGTTGCACGATGGGATACCTCTTAGCCATGAGCCAATTGAAGACTTCGAGCTAGAGTATGGCCGAGTCGGAGCCGAGGTTTGGCTCAGAACCCACGGGTAAGAATGTAAGGTGAGATGAACTACATACATCGAATGTTGTAGTGAATACATAACTTCTTGTTTCTTACAGTTTTCATTTTAGTGTCCTCCTAAACATTAATGATATAAAGTGGGCTATTACAGGCTTAACAAAGTCAATAAAATTCCAGTATTTCTTAGGCACTCTTTCTTGCAAAGTCGTATTTCGCAAATGTGATTGCTTTATAGTCTCCCATTTATTCATTAATTTCAGTGTTGCTAGTCTTCTTCCTGATTATCTCCATGTCCTGTCACCAGACCCTGGTTCAAGTCCAAGGTACTCCTATTTTTTCTAATCAACACCTGTGCTTCTTTTCTGTCTGTCAAGCATTTTCCTTTGGAACACTGGAAAAGATTTCACTGCCAGTGTGTCTGTGAACTTTACTGTCAGAAGAATGAGCGAGTGGAGTCCCCTTCTGCTTGCTTGGCTCACTGTTTGTTGGCCAGACTTTATTTCCTCCTTAGCTTGCTCTACATCAAAAAAGTGTGTTTGATCCTACTGGAAAAATAGATGCAGCTGCTTGAATCTCATACCTAGCTGTTGCCACTCCTTGATTGCTGGGTTAAACTTGCCTCACTCCAGTCTGGTGTGCAGTGAATAATAAATCTGATGTTGTTAATCTTCTTTCCATTCATCAGTGATGGGTACGGTTCCAAACCTCAGAACCGAGTCTGCCTTTCTACCAAGCTCACGCCAGCCAAAAAACTCTCGAGCTAAATCTCTACCCAGAATGCCCTTCTCCCTGTTACCTCAGATCGCGTTTGCTGCATAGCCGTAAAGCCACATTTTATCCGAGCTCTCAGATAAGTGAAACTTTTTTGATGTTTGTGTGAAAAATTTTGGATATCTTCATATTTTATTAAGCGATTAGTATTTCTAGTCTCTCTTCTTCTGTCTAACCTTGTTTTTCCTTTCTATCTGTTGTTACCACTGGTAAACTTTCAAGTACCATTGTTGGTATGGCCTTTCCTCCCTTACCCTTGTGGTATTTCTTCTTCAGTACCATAGTTGGCATTGTCTCTCCTGTTTAACCTATTAGCTTTGACTTTTATTCAGGTGTTTCCCTTCTTTTCTCTATATACCATTGTATTGTTATATTTGTGACTTTTTTGAATGGAGTTGACTTTATTGTAGTTGGATTATACAGTTGGCCTGTGGTGTTTTTTTCTATCAAGATATTGGATAAGAAGGGTACTTCCAAGTTTTAAGCACTGTACTTCATGTAAGGGCAAGTTACCTAACATTGATTCTCATGATGACTGTGTATATTGTTTGGGAATGCCCCACCTTTCGGTGCAGCCTCCCTGTGACATTTGTCAGAGTTTCAGTCAACGGACTCTTAATGAGCGCAAAAATAAACTCATTCTGAAAGGATTATTCAAATCTCCCTTTTCAGAGGCCATTTCTGCGATGGAGGTCTCAATCCCTCCTTCTAAGGACAAAAAGAGATCCCACTCTGATGTTCATCATGTTACCCTGCTGCAGTCATCACACATGGGTTATCCTGCCGTCAGGCGGTCCCGCAGTCGGCCTGAATTCCAAGGTCTTGGTCCGGCGTCGGTTGCTGTCGCTTCTTCCCTGACGTCAGTGCGCCAGGGGTATATAAGAGGCATCCGAAACCATTTTCTTCAGTCTTTCTTGAGCCTTTTGGAACACGACGTGGTGCGTCTTGTAGACTAGCTGTTGTTAGCCAGGGGGATTCGCTCACTTTCTAAGACCCATCCACCTGCAGGACTTGGGTTGTCTTATCCACAGACTCCATCTTACACTCGTCCTTCCGAAGCCTTTGCTCTGACATCTTTCTTGGAACCCATCACCTCGGTGCATCTCACTCTGGCTCCAAGTTTGTTCCTTTAGTCTTTGGTTCCTACTGAACCAATCCTTCCTCAATCTGGGCATTGGGGGGGACGGGCGCGTCGGCCCAGGGTACACAGTCGCCTCTCTCCTCGGTTTCATCCTTGGAGCCAATAGCTGCATCCGATGAGATCCTGCTTTGAGGCTCCATCCATGGGGTGGGTTCATTGGAGTGGTGTGTGACCCCAGTCCTGAGGTTGTCTTTCTCGGTTCCGGGCTCCCATCCGTCTTCGGGCAGGCCTGCCTTACACATAATGGAGAGGGCACTTGCTTCTGGCAGTACTCCTTTGATGTTGGAACCCCAGTTTTCACCCCTGAGCTACAGCTGTCACAGACCACCCCCAGGACACCAAGCAGAGAAGCCGCAGGATACCCCTGTTCAGGGTACCCATTCTTCCGAGTCCTCCTCAGAGACCCTCACTGAGGAGCCCCTTTGAAAGAAGATGTGCAAGAGGAATACATGGACTCACCCGAGGAATCCTTAACGGAAGACACGGATTACGATGATGAAAGGTCCCCATGGTCACCTCCTGATGATGTCTCCTTCAGAGACATCCTGGAAATGTTAAAGCCGAAGAGGTGACTGGAAGCCCTCCAACCCTTCATCTGAGGAGTTTGTGTTCCTGCAGGCTTTCGTGCCCGGCCGTCTACCTCTTGGGTGACCCCACCTGCCGACAAGCTCATCGTGCAGCGTGCTTGGAAGAACCCTGATTCCATTGAGGCGATCCCTCAGAGACTAGACAAAATCCCCCCCCTCCCCGAGGAGAACCTCCATTGGTCCAAAAAGTTACCAGTTGATGCTATGGTGGTGGCGGTGGCCACGAAAAAGGACTTGGCTGAGGAAAGTTCCTGACGTTCCACCTAGTCAAAGGGAAGTAGCAGCTTCAGAGATTTTAAAGCTGTCTCTAAAAAGTGTCATCTAGCCAGTCCCACCAAACTAGCACAGATCCGGATTTTACTCTAGATTCTTTTTGGTGCCAAAAAAAAGACAGGGAACTGGAGACCCATTTTGGGTCTCAGCAGATTAAACAAGTCTGTCACCCAAACCAAATTCCAGATGGTCATGGTTCAGTCCATTCTCCCCTTTTTAAGAGAAGGTGATTGGATGTCCTCTATAGATCTCCGGGATGCGTATTATCACATCAAGATGGACAAATGCTCCAGGAGTATGCTTCGCTTCTGACTAGGAGCCAGTCATTATCAATTCCACGCCCTGCCATTCGGTCTCTCTACAGCCCCCAGAATGTTAACGAAATGCATGGCAGTGGTAACAGCTCACAGCTCTCTTGAGACTAAAAGGATTCCGGGTGTTTCCATATCTAGATGACTGGCACCTTACTGCCCCCACCTAGCATCTTCTGGTAACAGCAATCCATTATACTCACTCTGGCAAAATTGTTGGGAATAACGATACAGTGGGAGAAATCAAACCTTATCACTACACAACAGAGTTCATTGGAGCAATGTTCAATACTCAGTCCCGTCTGGTATCACTCCCAATTCACAGACTCCATCGATCGAGGCTTAAACTCTGGGTTATACTCTGTCAAACAACAGTCTCTGCAAGGGAAGTTCTTCAGGCTCTAGGTTCTATGGGAACGTCAATCCCAAAAGTGCCTCTAGCAAAGCTACATATACGGATTCTGCAGTGGCTCCTTCAGTGTCAGTGGTTCCCTAACTATCACCCCCACCTCAGAGGCCCACCTGCATATCAGTGTTCTGGAACCGAGAGCTGTGCTGTTAGCATTGCAGGCATTCCATTTGCCTCTCCCTTCCGGGACAATTGCAGTTTAATCAGACAATATGTCAGTGGTCTGGTACATCAACAGGCAAGGAGGAACCAAGTCCTACCCCTTATGTCGAGAAGCCATGAGAATTTGGCAGTGAGCGATAGTTTCCAACAGCTTTCTGATAGCAACACATATCCTGGGGAGCTCAAACGTGATTGCGGACAAACTGAGCAGATGCATCCTCATCCCTCACGAGTGGTCCGTCAACCCCGAGGTGGCATCAGTAATCTTCAGCCACTGGAGCCAGCCTTGCTGCAATCTTTTCACCTCCCCATCAAACACCAAGTGCAGCAGCTATTTCGCCCTACTTTCCCAGGAGGGGGAGTCACTGAGGAACGCTCTTATCCATGATTGGCCCACGAGACTTCTTTACGCTTATCCTTCCATCCCTCTGATCCCACAGTTTCTAAAGAAAGCTCTTCGGTTGAGATGCAAGGTGATCCTCATAAACCCATTCTGGCCTCAACAAGTTTGGTTCCCCTTCCTTCGTCCTCACCTAGTATACCCGCCATGTATTCTGGACCCTCTACCAGATCTGATTACTCACCCCCAAGGGTTGAGTCACCCAAATCTGTCCAGTCTCAAGCTGACAGCTAGGTTTCCCCACTTCCACTAGTTGCCAGGCAAACTAATCTCTCCTCGCCTGTTCGAGACATCATTCTGGCCTCTCACAAACCATCCACCAGAAGACTATATCAGGATAAATGGAAAAGGTTCTCCATCTGGTCCAAGGATCGCATGCTAGACCCGTATTCAGCTCCAGTTACTGCAGTGCTTCAATGTTTGGCTAATTTTTTTGACAATGGAGCCTCTGCCTCTACAGTATAAGTACATCTAGTGGCAATTTCTAATTTCCACAATGGTATAGATGGCACCCCTCTTACCTCTTTACTCCTTTGCAAGGCTTTCCTCAAGGGGACCTCTCATATCAGGGCTCCTGTCAGACAGCCCGTGAAACCATGGAACCTCACTCTAGTCCTTCAGTCTTTGACTCATAAACCTTTTGGACCTGCTGCGAAGTGTGACTTAAGGTTTTTGTCTTGGAAATCCTTGATCTTGGTAGCCATTACCTCTGCCAGAAGAGTCTCGGAGCTACATGCATTGTGTATCAAGATGCCCCATAAAGACAGAGTATCACTTTGGATGAATCCATCCTTTCTTCCCAAAGTTGTTTCTGAATTCTCCATTAACCATACCATTGATTTACCAGTGTTTATTCTGAATTTTGCCAATAGAGGAGGGTATTACCTTTACTCCTTAGATGTACATAGACAATTGGGCTTTTACTTAGACAGGACCAAACCTTATCCGTAAATCTGAACAGCTTTTCATCTTCTTTTCTGGGCCCAAAATGGGAGAGGCTGTTTCGAAGATTACATTATCAAGATGGCTAAGAGACTGCATACGTTTCATCTATTACTTCAATAATGAACCTATGCCAAAAGTTAAAGCTCACTCCACTAGATCTATGGCAACATCTATAGCATTCCATTCCAGGGCTTCCATGGATGACATCTGCACAGCAGTTACTTGGGCTAAGCCTCATACCTTTATCAATCATTACAAATTGGACTTGGTCTCCAGAGGGAGAGCTGCCTTCGGCTCAGTGGTACTCGGGAATGTTCTTCCATAAGGGCCACCCATGGACCTCAAGGTAACTTGGGATTCTGTCCCATCAGTGATGAATGGAAAGAATATTAACAACATCAATTCCATCTGTGATGATCATCTTCTTTCATTCATCACTTCCCACCCTCCTACCCCCTCCAAAGTCTCCTGGGGGATGCTTTGGGTCTAAGTGGTGCCCTAGGGTATTTGTGCAGACGTGGCCTCGGCTTTACTTCTTTGATCTGAGGTAACAGGTAGAAGGGCATTCTAGGTAGAGACTTAGCTCTAGAGTTTTTTGGCTGTCGTGAGCCTGGTAAAAAGGCCGACTTGGTTCAGAGAGCTCAGAAATAAACCCATCAGTGATGAATGAAGATGAACACAGATGGAATGTTATGGTAAGACATAACTTCTTTTTTTCCACAATCTCTTTGTTGTCTCCAATTTTTAATACTTTCCTTTCTTCCATATATTTTTTTCAAGATCAACTCTTTGCAGTAGTATGACTCCATCTTTACTAATGTTCATCTTGACTACTTTCTCATGTACAGTTGGTTTGGAGCATACACACAATATGCTCTTTCAATTAACAAATTCTGTTGTGGTACAACTGCTTATTTGTGCTTTTATAAAATGAATGCAGTCTGTTACTTCCAGTTTCTCTGTTACAACAGAAAACCCCAGTTTTTCTCTGCACATTCTGTCTTCTTACTGTACTTTTTTGAAACTGCTCTTCTTGAGAAGCCTTATGCTCAGCTATTCTTTTCTTCATTTCCTTTTCTGAGTTTTGTATTTTTATATGTCCATCTGAGTAGTTAGTCAAAGCTTTTGTTTTTCCAGCATTTTGTTATTTGAGTTGATGTATTCCTTCAATGTTTTATTTATTTTACACACCTTTCAGTACATTTGATTTTTTTCCCCTAAATTACTGGAAGCCATCTCCTGTACCAAAGCTGAAACTTGAACAACTGCAGGATTCGTCTCATCCAGAGTTTACTATTCATTTTTCTGGTTGATTTTCTTTCAGCTTCTCCAAATTTGTTCTTTGCTGGCATTCAGGTGGTATAATGAGTACCCAGTGACTGCATTTTACCCCAATAACAGTTTCAGTAGCCCACGTTCTCTTTGTTTCTATGGTAAGAGAGCTGAAATGAGGTGTTAGCTCTGTGTGCAGCCATCTTGGTAGTCCCCCAGAAATGTTTTATTGATGTTTCTTTTATCTTAACTGTGGTTCACAGTCAAGCGTGTTTTTTAACTAAACCACAAAACCATCAGACAATCGTTAAGGAGCCCGTCTTCCTAAATTTAGCAAAAGACTGGAGTTTCCCAAAAGTAAATGTTCATCAGAATGACAAGCTTTCCCTGTTTTGTTCTATGCTTTCTTACATTGTGTAGTGTTAATAACACCTTCTGTCATTCAGCATATATCAAAATTATTTTTTTTTGCTTTTTTTCTCAACTCTTCTTATCTGAAAGCATCAGCAGAGGTTAAAAGAGAGAGAAAAAAGCAGCTAATCTAGTACTCCTAGTTTCAAGCTGACAAAAACTGCTGTGGTTTTGTTACTCAGATGTTTGTGGCTTCTCCAAAATCACTTCCTCTGCAGTGGGCAGAGTAGCTCATCTAATCTTCATATATCTGGATATAACAGCTTGGGGGATGTAAAGTTAATTCTTGGCACCATCTTTTCTTACTGCTTAAAAGATCTTAAGTTAATTCTCAAAAGCCATCTTTTTGTCAACACTGGTGACATTTAGTGTAAAGGAACCTGAAAGTCCAATCAACAAAAAATATCCTACCTTTCTAAGGAGACCATATTTTTCCATGGGTGTGAAAATGAGATCATAGACCTGGTTTCTTGTCTAGCCGCTCACTTTTCAGACTGTATTACCACTTTAATGCAAGCTTAATCTCTTCATCATTAACTTCTTAACAACTGACCATTGTTGGCTGGACTGTTCTCAAGCCACTTAGGCTAGTATTTTTTGATAGTACATTGCACCACACAAAATTGCTTGATAAGCAATGATGCACTTGGAAGAGGCGATTCAACTACAAGACATAGGTAGCATATTTATCTTAAAGGAAAATAGCAAAGCATACAGATGACTGCATAATGACATGGAAATGAGATTCCATGTAAAAATCAGGGGCACTTGTTATGCAAATGACACCATCAAAGGTGATGGAATGATTCAGAAATGTATAAAGTAGGTACACTACACCATGGAGATAATCTGTTCTAATGCTAGGAATTACTGTGTTCAGTACATTGACAGCAGCAGCTATGGCAAAACAAGAAGTGTTGATGTTTGTTGTTGGAACCATTGCTTATAATATGGTCCTCAGCACAGACATAGTACCATCAGTGCCTAACTTCACAATTTGGCTTACCAGTAGATTGTTCATGCATAGCACCTGTGTGAATAGGAATATCATACATTAGCTTTTTGAATTGTATCACCCCCATGCAGAATCAAGGAGGTTACATTCACGGTCTAGCCCACTGAATATGAAGGCATGTGAATCTTTAACCTTTCTACTTGGACTTTTCAGTCAACTAGAGGGAGCTTGCTAGGAATTTCATAGGCAAGATCCTTGAATATTCTACAACAGTTTCTCAACATTATGGTACATTATGTGATGGAGCATATATGGTTCCTTAGGACAATAAAAGAGAGAACAACTACTGTATAGGTGTTTTACAGTGTTGCCAGTTTCTCTGAGGTCCAGGGAGCCACTGTTTTCACAAGCATTTACATAAAGGCTACATCTAGTCCACAGGGTGTCATGTATATCAATAGGAAAGACTTAAACTTCCTTAACTGTCAAGTGGTTTATAGTGCACAGGATACCATCTATAATGTGCTGTTTCAGACAGGCAATTCCCACAATTCGGTTATCTGGCACACACACAAACTGTACTGACATTTTCTGTAGTGTGAATTTCCATAGAGTCATCTGCTTGATAGGTGCAGATGTAGACAGGTAAAAAAAACACTGATTTTAGTTACCATGCAGACAAGTAGCAGGTCAAATGTAATGGTGTCACCACTGCATGTTAAAAGATGCACTGGGTATGAGTTAGACCCCTGGATGGTGACCCCTAACTGCAGCCCCCAGACCAAGGCAAAGATAGCATGCAGTACTGCACATACTGAGTCAAATAACTTATTGAAACAAGTACTCGGTCTATTTATGAGATGCAACCACTGCCTAAATGCATGCTTCATATATTTTCCTTATTAAATCTCTTATTTTAGTGGGCAGTGCAAATGCCACCATTGTTTTACACATAATATCCAAACCAATCCTGTTGAATGTTTTCTCTCTATCCAAGCTCGCCAAAAATAATGGTGTTTTTTGTGGTTTGATTCCCTCTGAATCCTCATTTTTCTATTAATATTGTCAGATGCCCATTTCTCTTCCATAAAGCCACATTGTTCAATATTTGTGGATTTGGACACTCTAATTGGGCCCTAGGTGTGTGGTGTGTGTGCCTCTCTGTGGAAGGTTGGGGGCTGGCTGGCAACTCGACACAACACAAAACTCCACACTGCCATTCAATAGGATAAGTGATCCGCTGTGGCGAATAAACTAAAAGAAAAAAGAAGAAGAAGTTCAATATTTGTGGATGCATTTTATTTTATATTCTGTTAGCTTATGTAGATTTAACCACTTGAGTCATGATTTAATTTGTTTTCTTCTTCTATTACTGTTGGTGTACACAGTGCCAGGGTTGTAGAGTCTTTCCCTTCTTTCAGCAGTACTGCTGTTACAGCTTTCTTCCAGGATGCTGTCACTTGTCTTCATTTCAGTAATTTATTGAAAACCACCTTTCAAGTCTTAATGTATAGCTTCCCTCCCAACTTCTAGATATGCAAAGGAAATGCTGTCTGTTGCTGGTGATTTCCATGTGTGTTGAGTATATACCACAATTTTTATCATTCTGTACCTTTTCTGGCTATCAACAATTGAGCTGTTTCTTCTTGCATTGGCAGTTATAAATCTTCCATTATTAGTTAAAATTGTACCTTATCCTGACTTTCATATTCTTCGATCTTTATGTAACTGTTCATAAAATTACGAAATATATCCATCTGTGTACAGTATCTTGATCCTCAGGGTTTCTACTTATTACTCTTCTTGCCTTAATAATCCCTATGTTTTATTCTTCTAAGATGGCTGCACATTGAGCAACAGCTTAACTCTAGCTCTCCTAGTGTGAAAACAGAAACTTGGCAGAGAAAGCCAGTGCACCAAGATTTCTGGGTAAATTTCAGTAATTGGCTAGTAAGTGCACTGCCTGGATGCCAGGAAAAAAAGAAATACAGAGAACTTGAAGGAAAATTAGCTACAAAAGGTGATGGAACAAACACTGACTGGGAAAAGTACTGTAGCTGTTAAGCAAAAAGCAGTGCAAGCTTCAGGTGTGACCTCCAGTAACTTAGAGCAAATTATAAGGCAAAAGCACACAGACCTGACTAAAATAAATTAAACACTGATGGAGTATAGCAAGTCAAACAATAAAACACTGGAAAAATGGAAGAAGCTTTAAACAGATATTTAGATATGGTGATAAAACTGCAAAACTCAGAGGTCGAAATGAAGAAAAGGTGGTGATACACTACATGCGTACCCACTGGTCAGTTCGTCTAGATGTGGGCATGCTGTGGGCATAACTTCCTTTTAACTCCGTGTAGTGTGATCTCAGAGTTGGTATATTTCATTTATAGGGGGTGTGGGGGTACAGGGGGATGCAGCCCCCCCTGCAAAAACATAAAAAAATTCTGTTGAGTCGTGGGCATGTGGGTGAGTGGAATTAAGACGGCTCTTGCTACTGCACAGCCGGTGGCATACACATGTACAGCATTGGCAAAAAGCCTGGCTGAATATAAGGCTGCACAAGAGGAGATGTTTCAAAAATATAATAGAATCAGAGAACACGGGAAACCTGAGACAAAATGCTAAAAGTGTGAGACAGCAGAGTATTTGTGGAGAATATCTACTCATTGTACAGCAGGAAGAAGAGGAATAAATGTATCCCATTATTTAGGGAGTGTCAAAAAGCAGGTATGGGATTCAAACTGCTGTACCCAGCTGCCTTCAAAATATTTTTCTCTGCAGGAACAAAATCATTTTTTGATTAAGTACATATTAAGGAAGTAATACAAAAGTTTGACCAACAAAAAGGTAGCTGTGAAACAGAAGATATTTTTCTGTTTGTTATTCTGGTAGTAAAGACCACTGAGAGAGAGAGAGAGAGAGAGAGAGAGAGATCCTTACCAGTATTGCAACAACATATGATGCTTGAGAGGGGAAATACGCCAAGGATTGACTAAAGGAACCGAAAGTATGGTGGAAATGAAGCAGAGGGAGGGGTTGGGAGAAGGGGATGAACAGGAATAGAACAAGAAAATCTGAAAATATTAGGCTTTTTTGGGCCTTGTTAAACTTGTAGTGGACTTTAAAGCATATGCCTTACTTCATGTCATTAATGTTAAATCAGTAACTTGGAAACTGACAAATGTGGGATTACAAAGCAATAACTATTTTTGTGGAACATGACAGAACAAGAAAATCTCGAAATATTGGGACGTTTTCAGACTTTGCTAAACTTGTAGGGGACTCAAAAGCATATTCCCTACTTCATGTCATTAATGTTTGCAAAAATCCTCAGGAGAGGGGAAACAGATGGAGAAAGTTAATTGTAAGTAAACAGTTTTTGCTTAATAGTACTACTTAATGCAGGATTTTATTTGCATGTTAGAAAGTAAAGTTTTTTTTAGTTATTTTTAAGTGTAATGGGAATAATAATGTAAATAGGTGCTCCTGGATTTTCTGTGTGTTTCTTTCTCCCTTCGTCTCTCTTTCCCTTGGTCAGTTTTAAGAAATGTTCACACAGCAGTGCAAAAAAAAAAAATCTGGTTAAAATTGCATGACAAAAGAAAAAAATAGTTTGCTTTATCTCATTCGTGCATAGGACAATGACTGGATTAAGGCCATTAATCTAGTAACAAGTTTTAAGAGAAAGCAAGTAAATGAAAAAGAATATTTAATATTATAAGGCTTGTTTTTCTCATGAACAGTTTAGTGTCTGGTTCTCATGTCTGTAGCAGACAATCTGATAAATAGAAAAGGCTTGAAGAAAATGTTTTCTGAAAGCATTCAAGTGTTTTTCCATCTGTGAGAGCTGTAAAGATAAGACAAAATCAGACATCACTTAAAAGAACCATAGGCTATACCATGCATTTTGGCATGGATAACCTTTATTTTAAGTTAGCTTGAGTCTGTGTGGCTGTCAGTTTGGATCATTTGTTCCTGTTAGGAGGATAAAAGTTCAATATTTGAAAATGTACATAGTTTTGTGTGTTGTTATTAAGTTAATAGGTTTTTTGGGGTTATTATGTGTGTGTATTTTTGTTGGGTTTAAAAAAACTGAGAAAACAACACTGACAAGCCGCAAGTAGAAACAAGAAGAGGGTGCAGGATACAAACTGAAATAAATCCACAGTAACGTAAATGGCATAAAATCCAAGCCCGTTTACGTGACTGTGTGGAAATAAACGGGCTTGGATTTTATGCCATTTACGTTACTGTGGATTTATTTCAGTTCTTGTTTCTACTTGCGGCTTGTCAGTGTTGTTTTCTGTGTATTTTTGTTTTCAGGGTTTTCAGTTAAACAAAAAGTTCTGTAAGATATGACATAGGCTCAAATGGAGATGACTAGAGACGACTGTGTAAAAGATTAACCTGGGAAACAGTACATGCATGTAACACCAAAGCTGAAACTAGACATTTAACAAAAAACTGTTATACATAAAAGTTGGGAATAATAATCTCTCAAGAATATGATGCTTTCTGTAATGTCTTTAAATGTTAATATTCTTACGGATAAATACAAAAAAGAGAGTAGTGAACTAAATCAAAACCTGTAGAGTGCAAGTAGCAGTGCAACTGGGGAGACCAGTGGAAATAACTGAATATGTAAATTTGATAAAGGAGGGTTTTCAGTATGGTTATTCAGCGGATTACCTGGGGCAAAGGAAGAAATGAATGCTTATGTTAATTGCAAGAGGAGCTCCAATAGTAATAGAAGAGGATAAAAAAACAGTAATGGTAAATTTGTAGTACTAAGGAGCTATTGGCAAGGGGGGATTACACTGGTATATATTTATATTCCACCAAAAGCTGTTGTAATGGAGCTTACGAAAATTCTGGGAGAAATAATCAGCTTTCTGCAAGAAATATTACATATAGATGGGGACTGGAATTTGATTTGCAGCAGTGGAGATGTGTCTGGGGTGGCCCAGAAGGGAAAATGTAACAAAGGAGGTGTGACAACCCACCATTGAACCAGTAATCAAGGAGCCTCAATCCTCACCGCTGGCACTAGTGGGGACATGCACTGGGAGGGTAACAAGTACACACACAGTATTTCCAGATGCAGCTCTCTGCAGCAAGTGCAGTTTTCCTTAACAGCCCACAGAGACCACAGTCAGTTCGGGGCTGGTTTCTCCCTCTTTCTCCAAATCCCTCAATAAGACTTCCCACTGGTACAGCTATAGAGTTGATAACTCAGATGAGTAACCAAGCCAAGACCTACCAGCACCCTCTCTGCCCAAACCATAGCTTTGTGTCCCTGCCCAAATAGCTGACAAATGCACACACTCTGAGGCTACACACACACCTGGGAGAGGCTGACACAGGTTTACTAGCTATGCCCCCTTCTGCCCAGATTATAAGGTAGTTACCACTTCCACCAGTCAACTCCTTATCAGCTACTTTAACGTCCGTAAATGGTGTCCAAACTTACTGTGTAATATTAATACTAATACAAATGGTAGTTTGACCAAGAGTAAGGGTATTAGGAGTGGCCACACAATGTCACCAAATGAACACGCAGTTACTCTGAAAACGTAACTATTTCTAGATTGATCAGCCACAGCTAAAGGTTTAAATATACTTAATAATAAATAATAATAGAAAAAGAAAATACTCAGTATATATTCAGTGACATCAGAGTTCAAAATCACAGGAAATATTTAAAACAACATTGCAGGACAGTCTCAAATAAAGAAAAATATCTAAACTATGCTTTGCTATATTCCTGACTATATTCTAAGGGAATTATACTGTTCCCTAGAAACTTGCTTCATCAGAGCAAATCAGATGTGGTGAATGGATCTTCTAGTTGTTGTCAGGTCAAAAGCAGAATATAGAATGCTCTGTCTCTCTAAGAGACTTTTTAAATTAATATCTCAAATATTATTGCTGGGCTAGCTTGCAGAATGGGCATACATTTTTGTCATCTGACTCTACCCCAGGTGAAACCCCCACTGCTGGAGCTGGCAGTATTTAGCATCTACCTGTAAAAATACATACACCTCAGACCTTTGGCAGATGCTTGAAGTCATAAAACAATTACATTCCTTCATGTTTTCAAAACTAGTAATTAGTTCAGTCTGAAGGCAATACAGAACGCTTCTCATCACAGGCTGCCTTGAAAACTGAAAGATACCACCTTTAATTCTGTAGCCATAAAGTAATTTAATTTCAACTATTTTTCTGAAGTTAACCTCCTGTATTCCAGTTTCTACTGTTAAACTATATACACTTAAACAGTTACAATAGTGCATGTACATTTCTGTTCTATTCCAGTAGGGCACACTGTGTATATATTTTAAGCACAAGCACTTTATAAAATACATTTTAACACACACATCTGTACAAACCAGTTTGGTATGCACATGACATACAGTTCTAATACAGTTGTAACACAAGCATCTTATATAAATCATGTCGATATTCATAAATGACATGTAATTATTTACAAAATTCAGATAGCTATGCTGGCAGTATCTCCCTTTTTCACAGGAGGGTAGATTTTTAAAGAAATTTATGAAAATATTATATCCACCAAAAACAAGAAAACTGTTTAGTACCACAAACGACGAGGAATAATACCTCCAAGTTCTTTTTTATTTGAACAGCAAATCTAAACTATCATAAAACTGAAAAGCACAGAAATTCATTTCTGTTAGCGCCTTGGCTTGAAACAGCCTTTACAGAGTAAATTCATGATATAAAAAACAAAGCTTTTATATAAGATCTAACATCAGTTAAATTAATTTACAATTATATCATTAAACAATTAATCAATTAAATATATTGCATACTTTTAAAAAGACAAATACATACATCCTAGCTTATTCTATATAACATTTCCAGTTACATTCTCTATTCATTCCCCTAGAATGTAAAGTATTATATTTTAATATAAAAACAGATTCCTTCTTTCTTAATGTATATTTTATAGTGTCTTCACCCATATAATCTGTTTTTACTTGTTCTAATATTGTTACCTTCAATTCACTAAAATCACCTTGATGTACCTGATTAAAATGCTCTGCTAAGGGGCTTGTAAATTTATTATTTCTTATATCTCTAATATGTTTTTTAATCCTTTCTCCAAGACTTCTTTTGCTCTCTCCTATGTAAAAATTATGACAAGAACATTTTATAGCATAAATTATACCTGTGCTTTTGCAGGAAAAATTACCTTATGTATGAAATGTAATGCCATTAATAATGTTGAAAGTTGATACTACAAATTTACATATTGTAAGTTTCCCACAAGGCATTAAACCTGCCCATTTCATTGCTCTGTTAACTGATTCCTGTGGTCTTCTATAAGAACTATGAACTAAAAAAATCCTTAAGGCTACGGCCTCGTTGATATGACAACTTTAAGACTACGTCTTTTAAAGAAGAAACTTCCCTTTTGACTATTTGCCAATAATTCCTAAGTAGCAGAGCTTGCTTATCTGAGGATGTGTATTTTGAAACATAATATAACTGTTTTTCTGAAGTTAACATACATTCCCATGTTTTTTATTATATTACCTCTGTAACTATTTTCTCTCTTAACCTTATTGTTGAACACCTTATTATAACTATTAGCCACCATATCTGCATTATATCCTCTATTGATAAACTTGTTTGCCACTTTATTAGCCTCTTCCCTGGCTTCATTCACATTATTACATAATCTATTTGTTCTTAAAATCTCACCAAAGGGGATGTTATTAACTATATGCCTTGGATGACAACTTAAAGCATGCAACATATGATTTACCTGATGAAATTTTCTAAAAATGCTGATTTTAATCTCTCCATTCTCTAGACCTTCCAGCATGATATCTAAATAGTTTACCTTAACACCCTCTTGTAAACCGTCATACTTTATCTGATACTTATTTTCATTTATATATGTAAGAAATTATTGTTTTTCATCTTGGCCTCCCTGAGAAATAAAAATAAGGTTCAGCGCAAACTTCTCCCCCCCCTCCCCACCAAAAGGGCAAATATCTATCCCAGCAGAGTGCTGCCCCCCTGACATCGCAGATGCTCAGGTGGGAGCCGTCCTCTCCAAAGCAAAAAACCCAGCATCAATGGGACCAGACGGTGTCCCCGGCTGCGTCCTACATGAACTCCAAGAAGAGCTAAACCCAAACATAAAACTACTGTTCAATCTCAGCCTTACTACAGGATATGTACCCAAAGAGTGGCGTACAGCAACAGTGGTCCCTCTCCACAAAGGTGGTGCCTCAACGGACCCTGGAAACTATCGCCCCATAAGCCTGACTAGCTTGGTCTGCAAAGTTATGGAAAGGATCATCATGGACCTCATAAATAAAGATATTGGGGACCTACAGACACTGGATCCTACCCAGTTCGGCTTTGTTAAGGGCAGATCCTGCCTCTTAAACCTGGTTGACTTCTTTGAAACAGTCACCAAGGCCATTGACGAAGGGAAGGTGGTCCACACAGCCTATCTGGACCTCGCAAAAGCCTTCGATACAGTACCCCACTCGGGCATTATAGATAAGCTCACCAGCTTAAATATAAACCCCTATGTCACTAGATGGGTTGCAAGCTGGCTCAAGGACAGAACCCACATGGTTAGAATTGCTGGAGCCATGTCAGACTCCAAACCAGTTACAAGTGGCGTCCCACAAGGCTCAGTCCTGGGACCTCTCTTGTTTGGTATATATTTCTCGGAGGTACAGGCCAACACGGAAGGACTGTGGCTGACCAAGTTCGCAGATGACTGCAAACTGGGCGCCATAATCGACTCTCCAGCCGACACAAGCATCCTCCAAAAGGGCCTCATAGAAACAGACAACTGGTGCCAGAGCCATGGCCTCAAGCTAAACGCCAAAAGTGTGTAGTCATCCCTTTGGCAAAACAAAGTGCCCACAAATTACCACATAGGTGGTAATCCATTAAATACAGAAGAAGTAATTAGGGACCTGGGGACCCAAGTTGATAGCAATCTCTCATTTGACAACCACGTGGCCAAAGTGGTTAGAAAAACATTTTATATAGCCCACCTAATCATGAAGGGATTCACATCTAGATTAGGGGAGGTCATTGTGCCTCTTTACTCATCCCTCATCAGGCCCATAATCGAGTACAATGCCCCTTTTGGGATGTACCTTACCAGACACCTGAAGCAACTGGAAAGACCCCAAAAGTACCTCACCAAGAGGATCAAAAGGCTCAAACAGATGCCATATGCTGCCCGGTTAAAGAAACTCCAGCTCTACTCAGTGGCATACCGCCTGCTCAGAGGTGACCTGTGCCTGACGTATAAGGCCATGCCCAACCCGGAATTAAGGGACATACTGCACCTCAAAAAATCCAAATCCCATCAAGCTACACGCTCGAGAGACTTGAACCTCAGCACTGAAATAAATAGGACATGCTGGAGGGACAAATTCATAACCCATAGGCTCCCTTCACTATGGAATAAAATCCCAGTCCAGGTTAGGCAGAGTCCCTCATTGATTCTCTTTAAGAGGAGTCTTGATGAGTGGATGGGAGATCGTAGGTTTACCCCGGGTATCACTTCTGTGTCACTGTTAGACAGAGGCACAGTATACTAACCTCGAAAAAGAGCATTGCAAAATGAATTTAAAATGGGTGGTGAAAGCCAAACATACTCTGACTAGGCTTATAAATGCCCTACGGCAGATAGCCTAGTATGAACCGAAAATATTTAATAAATTTTTGAAAAAAAATTACTTCTATAAATGTGTGTATTTTCCACCATGCCCATAAATAAATTGCATACATGGGGTCAAAAGCTGCCCCCATTGCTTTCTCCTGCAATTGTCTATATAATTGACCATCAAATTCAAAAATATTACTTAGCCAAAAATTTATTAACTCTTTAATGTATTGTGTTCTAGGACTGTCTTTCAAAAAGTATTCTATGGCTTGCATGACAAATTCATGATATATACTTGTGTACAAGCTCACAACATCCATTACTAAAAAATACATGTTGTCATTCCATTTTGCATCCTTTATTTTATCAATAAAGTCAAATGAATCCTTTATATAAGAAGGTAACTTTATTACTTCTTGTAATAAAAACTGATGCAAAAAAATGCCCCAAGTTATGAGTGAAATACCCACAGGCCGATACTACCGATCAGCCTGGTGGGTTTGACAAACTCCTGTGTATTTTAGGCACACAATAGAATCTAGCCATGGTGGTATTTTTGCTTGAAAATTTGTTAATATCAGATACTGTGAAGTAATTCAAACGAACACCCTTATACAACAAAATATCATATTGACTTTTAGCTTGTACATAAACTTCCAGTCCAACTTTTTCATATGTTTTACAATTATGTAAATGGTTCACACACATTTTGAAATAATCTTTGGATGTCATGACCACCAATTTTCCACCCTTGCCCGAAGGCTTAAATACAATATTATCATTATTTCTTAACTGCTGTAAACTCAACCATTCTTCCTTCGACATATTGTGTATTATATCACTTTGATATAATTCCTCATTTTTTTTTCTAATGCATACAAAAAAGCTTGATAGAATTTATTTATACTATCGTTTTTAAAATGCAGCATAAACACACTCTTTGCCTTTATTTTTGATGTATCTAACTTACTGTAAGCGTTAGCTTCAGTGTCCGAGTTGCAAGAATAATAACCCTCCTCACTAGAGGAAACAGTTTCATCATTAACAGTTAAACTAGAAGAACTATTAGTATTAAAAAAATAATCAGTAATATGCATTTTTCTTACCAATTTAAACAGCTCTCCTTTTAATTCATGCAGTCTGGGCAAGACAGTAGGTATAAATTTCAGCCCCTTCTCCAAAATAGACATTTCCATTATGTTGAATTCATAACCTGACAAATTGACAACATAACCACCAGTAATACTTGTTGCTTCAAATGTCTTATTAATAAGTCCACTTACTGCGTTTGGTATAAGAACCGTAGTTTTGTTTTCTATTTGTGTCTTGTCCATACCGGGAACATTTATTTGAACCTGGTTTATATTCCCCATTGTTCCGAAATGTTTTTCGAAAGTTGTCAACATTATTGGGTCTAGGTAATGCTGGAAAATGTTTTTCCTTATGGTCTCCTTCATCCGGTGACGATGCCCCACTTTCCTCTGAAATGTAGTTACTTGCTCGTCTCTGTTGCTCTTGCTCCCCCATTTGAAATTTCACCTGCTGACGTTTAGGCCGCTGATTGGCAGTGAGCACAAAAGCTTTTTTACATTCATAGTCCCTCAGATCTCTTTGTAGTTTATTTGTTTTTCTGTTCAAGAGTTCTTTCTCATACCCCATCAAATGTAATGATTTAATTGTAAATTAATTTAATTGATGTTAGATTTTATATAAAAGCTTTGTTTTTTTTTATATCATAAAGTTACTCTGTAAAGGCCGTTTCAAGCCGAGGTGCTAAGAGAAATTTATTTCTGTGCTTTTCAGTTTTATGATCTTTTATATTTGCTGTTCAAATAAAAGAACTTGGAGGTATTATTCCTGGTCATTTGTGGTACTAAAAAATTTATGAAAATATTTGGCATGGGAGATTTGAGTTCAGTACTAGGGGATACAAAAACTGGGCTAGGCTAGACAGAATTTACATTTCACAGGAACATTTGCATTTAATTGGAGGTCTTAATAGGCACCCAAGAACTATTTCAGATCATGTGTTAATAATAACTAAAATAAAAACACAGGGTAATGAAATAAAAATGAGACACTGGTGCTTTCCTACCTATCTGTTGAAAAGAGAGGAATTTAATTGAATCTCACACTGACACAAACGTTCTCCAGGAGGGGCTGACACAGACAAACAACTGGTGTCAGAGCCATGTACTAAAACTAAATGCCATGAAATGCATAATAATATCCTTTGGGAAGTCATCCATCCCTGGTAACTATCATATTGACAACACACCCCTTAGAGATGACCCAGCAGCCAGAGACTTAGGGACACACCCAGATAGTAATCTAGCCTTTCACCATCATGTGTCTACAGTGGTGAGGAAATCATTCTGTGTTGCGCAACTTATAAACAAAGGTATGGCATCTAAGTCCAAGGAAGTCATTGTTCCACTGTATTCAGCATTCATCAGACCTATCATTGAGTACAGTGCCCCTTTGGTATTTGCCTAACCAGACATATCCAACAATTGGAACATCCACAGAGGTTTTTCACTAAAAGAATACAAGGTGTAAGTAAAATGTCCTATGCAGACTGCCTCAATGCCTTATTCCTATATTCTGTCTCCTACGGGCTTTTGAGGGGAGCTCTGTGCCTGGCATGCAGGGCATTGTCAGACCCCACTCTGATGGACCTCCTGCATATCTGCAAAACAAACAGCACCAGAGTTACCCTTTGTTAAGACGTAAACCTTGCCTGTAATCTAAATAGTATCTGCTGGAGATAGAGTGTGTATCCCACAGACTACCATGTCTATGGAACAGGCTCGCCATCCATGTGAAGCAGAGTTCCTCCCTAACCCAGTACAAGTGCAACTTGGACAAACCGGAAATTCATCCCTGGTTTGGCACCTATGTCTCTAATGGACACAGGTAACCTATTCAGTTCCCAGACCCATGCTTACACTTATCAAGGGTATTAGAACTTGTCAGAGATTTGGGATGCATGGCTAGGCTTAAAAAGGCCTTTGTGGTCATTAGCCTAGTAAACATCTATGAATGTATGAATACATGCAGAGAAATGAGGTTTTAAAAAAAGTCAGGAATTGAACGAGCTATGTAATGGTTGACTAAAGGTGACTGGATATATTAAAAATGATGTATAATATGTGCAGTTGTGTCTGCATGGTTTGTAATATGTAATGTTTACTACTGAGATTGTGTCAGTATGGTTTATTTTCATTTATAAAAAATGTAAGATTGCCTGTGTCATAAATGGTAATTTAATAAAGATGTTTCCAGTTTAGAAAAAGAGTCTCCCTGAGTTTTACTACCACTCTTTCTACTTTCTATTGCCTTGTTATTGTGGTGACACTTTCTGATCTCAGATTGTCAGAAGTAGATGTTTCACATTCTGAACTTGTGTATATTATTTAAATACTCACTTATTTTTCTCTGGCACTTTGCAGCTGTTCCTCTTCCATTTCTGAAAGAATTCCTGTTTTGTTCTGATAGCCCTTCTAAACATTTCCCTTCTCTGATATTTCTATCTCCCTCATTTTGCTTTAATTTTGAAATCCATTTTCAACCTGTTCCTAGTGCTAGCTACCCTTTCATTGTCCTTGTGACGCCTGTGCCTCAATCCTCACCACTAACACCAGTGAGGGGCGTCTCATAGGTTCATAGGTAGGTACTAGGCTATTGGCCCTAGGGCCTATATAAGCCTAGCCAAAAGGTACCCTGGCTTTCGCCACCCAAGAAAATTATTTTCCTGTGCCACTGTCGAGCAGAGCCACAGAAGTGATCCCTGGGGTGAATTTCCTGTCTCCCATCCAGTCATCAAGATTTTTCTTGAAGAGTGCTAATGAGGAGCTTTGTTTGATATAGATGGGTAGTTTGTTCCAGAGTATGGAAAGTCTCTGGGACAGGAGTCTATCCCTCCAGCATGTTCTATTTATTGTGGTGACAAGGTTTAGGTCCCTAAAGCATGTAGCTTTGAGGGATTGGGATTTCTTTAAGTGGAGCATGTCCAAAACTCTGGGTTTGACATAGCTTTGTGTGTTAGGCAGAGATCTCCTCTGAGTAGGCAATATGCGACGGAGTAAAGCTGCAGATTTTTGAGACAGTCTGCGTAGGGCATCTGTTTGAGGCTAGTAATCCTCTTTGTGAGGAATTTCTGCGGCCTTTCCAGTTGTTGTAGATGTCTTGTGAGGTACATACCAAAAGGGGCGTTGTACTCTATAATGGGTCTAATGAGTGATGAGTAGAGGGGAACAATGACCTGTTTTTTCCTGGATGAGAAAACTTGTATGTTGAGTTGTGCCAAGGATTTCCTGACTACTGTGGTGATGTGATTATCAAAGGAGAGACTACTGTCCACCTGTGTCTCAAGGTCTCTTATCACACTTTTGGTGTAGGAGGAAAGGGTAACAAATAAATAAAGTAAAGTGTAATTTCCCTTAAGAGCACACAGAGATCACAGTCAGTCCAGGCCTGGTCACTCCCTTGCTCTCCTGGTCCC
This sequence comes from Protopterus annectens, assembly GCF_019279795.1. Taxonomy (NCBI): domain Eukaryota; kingdom Metazoa; phylum Chordata; order Ceratodontiformes; family Protopteridae; genus Protopterus; species Protopterus annectens. The sequence goes on along the minus strand of NC_056750.1, from coordinate 627,588,083 downwards.
AAATAAGACTCCCCACTGGCATAGCTATAGGGTCCAGATCTCAGCCAAGTGGGCAAGCTAAAACCTCCAGCACCCTCTCTGTCCAAACAGTGCATCGTGTCCCTGCCCAAGTAGTGGATACACACACACACACACACACACGCACTTTGAGATAAATTTATACAACCACACAGACACTCCTGGGAAAGGCTGGCACAGGTTCTCCAGCTGTGCCCCTTTTACCCAGACTGTACGGTAGAAATCACTGCCACCACCCAGCTAATATTTATCAGCTACTCAAAGGCCCTTAAAAGGGTGTCCAATTAGTACTGTGCAATATTATTATCCAATTAGTAGTATAACTATAAACTGTCAAGGCTTATTAGAGTGACTTGATACAGGATCACTATATACATGCAATGTACTCTTAGAGCTTAACTTATCTCTACACAAAACAGCCACAGTTAAAAGGGTTTAAAAATATTTAATAATAAATAATTAAAAACCCAAGACAATACTTTTCACTACACAGTGCTGGTCAAGAGTTCAGAGATCACAGAGAAATACTTAAAATAATTCAGTAGTACATTTCTGACATCACAGAAAAACACTTAGTCTAATCTTTCTAGTTTTTAGCCATTTCTAAGAGAAAACACAAGTCTAAAATAAACTTACACATAGAGCAAAGGCAGAGTGCTGATGAGTTGGATGATCAAGACAAAAATGCTTAATGCTCTCTGATTCTCTCTCTTTTTAAAACTGCATTCCTGGTTCACATTACATCATTCTTCACACTTCCATGGGTTCCCAGGCTAACAGAAACTACATTTACATTCCTAACATCTCCTTTTGTTATCTTGCAGCTGGTCAGGAAGCAGAGCCATAAAAACACATTTGCATGTTTAAATCTAGCAATTTAACTCTTGGTTAATACAATAGAAAGAATGCCTTCATTTAGACCTTTTGGCACCATGTTTAGATCAAAGGGTCACAACATGCTTTACTTGGTCAGCTTTCTGGCAGCAGAGTGCACTGTTGTTACATTTTTTGCAGTTCCACATCTAACAGCAGTCTTTTCACATTTAAGAGACAAACCTGTGGCTTATATTAATATGTACAAATGACAGAATTATCTACAAAATTCTATCTGGCTAGGCTGGCAGCCTTCACAGTCCTAGTAATTCTTGATTTTTAACTGCTGTTCTGTCCTTAAATTCTTCTCTTTTTATTAAGTATTTGGAAAAGTGTCAGTCTCTCCTTTACTTTTGTTAACCCACATCTTTATCTGAATCCAAACAGAATCACAAACTCATGCGTT